>NC_141535.1:109155000-109387500 GCF_021556685.1 Rattus norvegicus | reverse complement strand
TTGACCCCTTCCCATGTTCTCTCTGATAACCAGCATTACACTCTCAGGTTTCATGAGAACAACTCTTTTACATTCCACAGATGGATGAGATATGCTGTACTTGTCTCTCTGTATCTACTGTCTACCTTACTTCTGTCAAAATAGTTTGTGCCAAGATGTAGCATTTTTAATCACTGCGTAGCTTTCTATCATCCACATGCATCATGTTTTCCTTATCCATTCCCAGTTTGGTGGACACTTTACCTGTTTCTATTTCTTGGCTATTGTGAATATTATTGTAATGAACATGATAGAAAAAACATCTTTTCAGCAAATCAAATTCATTTACTTTGGCTTTATGCCCAATTACATATTTGAAGGGATTTCACATGGTTTTCTATAATAGTTGCACTAATTTATATTTTAAACATTAACATTTTCAATATCATTATGAAAAAGATTCCCCTTTTGCTACATTTTTTTCCATTTTTGTCAATATATATAGAAATCTGCTAGAAGCAGGAAATTACTGTAGGATGCGTCTATTTAAATCACATTTCTGTTGGGAAGTATGCTTGATTGTATTGTCTAGCTGAAACCATTAAAAACAGTCGATGCCATCAGAGTTGGCCTCTTTTTCCTATTGATTTGTTTGGGTTTTTTTTGCAGTATTTAATTCTATACAAAAGATAGAATGAAAGTCTATCTATCATTTTGTATTTAAGTTTCCACAAAGAGTTAGAACAAAAGTATAGCCATAATTCAATGACTGGATTTAGATAGCAACTCTATCCTCAAATAAGTGAAGCTCAAGATTCAATACCTAGCCTAATAAAAAATAAAATAAATAAACAGCAAAGTAAATAAATAATTGTAGCTCTTTTTTACCACCTCATGAAAATGCAGAAAATAAGCTATCAGAAAAATTACAGCCTTACCCAAATATAGTGATCGCTCATTCTACTGCTTTTATTTGCAAATGTCAAAAACTTTTCAGACAATTCACTTTTCTCCTTTGCAAACGTATTACATATAGGCACAGTAACATTAAGCCAATCCTAAACAAAATGATATCTTAATTATTTCAAGCAGAAAATTTTTTAATAGAGTTTTGGTAAACAAACATCCATAAACAATCTGAAAGTGTGTGCTATAATTTGATATATTGAATGTGAAGAAAAAACAACAACAACAAGAACAACAACAAGAACAACAACAACAACAACAAAATGCATCGTTTTGGAGCCTGAGAGATGGCCCGTCAGTTAAGAACACTTAATTTCTCTTGCAGAGAACTTCGGTTGAGTTCCTAGTTCCCAGGAACTGATGCCCTCTTCTGGCTTATGTGGGTTCTGCTCATACTTGGTGCACATACATTCAAACTCATATATACAAAACAGAAAACTAGTAAATATTAAAAAAAAGAAGAAGGATACACTTTAAAAATTTTTAATTTATTGAGCATTTTGGTGAGGACCACACATTTTGTGAATTTGGTTCTGTGTGGCTTAAACGTGTTTTTCCTAAGGTTAATTTTAGCAAAGCCTAACTTAAAAAGTTATAAAAAACAAACAAACAAACAAAAAACCTAAAAGGGAAATATATAGAAAATCCGCCAAAGTAGCAGGGACGGGTTTTTAATGGAATAGAACAAAGGCTGCACCTCACAATGAGTCACCCTTCCATGCTGCTGTTGCTCTGCTCTGTCCCCACTTTGGTAGGAGCAAAGAGTCTTGGCTTGTGACATTTAGGTAGAAACTGTGTCCACACTAAAGTCTTTAGGTTTTATCTATATGGGCTTGTTTTCATTGTTTAACTGACAGACTTTTTCCAAAACACAAACATTCGGTGGTTACTATTGGTTAAGAGGAAACACTTGGCAATTTTTTGTTTCCTTTAAACTAATAGAAACCCTGTGTAAGAGCTTTCCTATTCCAGAAAAATAAAACGTTGTTATGCAAAAGGTGGATGTGTTTATCCTTGACTTCTAAACACCAGCTCAGATGGCTTCCTCAAAATCCTCCCAGCCTACAATAGAGATCTTGGGGAGTGATTTCAAGTGCACCTGCAATTCAGTCTTTTGTTCCCAGGAAGCAAACAGAAACTGAAAAGACGCTCAGAGAACATATGACATTCAGATTGGACATTTTCTCTCTTGTTATGTAAAAATCAGAGGAAGGAACTCTTGGTAGCCTCTTGTACCATCTATAAAAATTGTATTACATTCAGTTATTTAACAAAAGACTAAATAAGGAACTGCAATCGAACATTAATATCAAGTATAATAATCCTTTTTGGTATTGACTAATAAAATAAGCAAGTATTTGAAAAGAGACAGAGGAGGAAGAGTAAAACCTTAACTAATATCCTACCTCTTGTGTCTAATGCTATTCTCTTTTATTTCTGCTTGCTTGCCAACCCCCAATTTCATTTCATAATAAAAATAGTGAGAGATAATTAATAAATGTTACACTAACATATATGCATCAAAATTTAATCAATTTGTAAAAATATTGTTGAATGTCCTACTAGGTATCCCTATTTGTATAAAGTAAAATTAGGATCCTTACATAACTGTATTCAAATTTCAGCACATTGTTTCATTTATTTTTCTTTAAATTTCTAAGGCTGTTTCTGTATCACTCGAAGGTAAGTTGCTTTTCTGACTTTTATTATTTCTTTAATTCTTTGAAGTTATAATATATATATATATATACATATATATATATATATATATATATATAATTTTCCTATACCTACCTGCAAAACTCTCTCTATAGTCTTCCTTATAGTCTTCCTTTCTCTCTTTCAAATTCTTGGACTCCCATTTTATTAATGTTGAAATATATAACTACTCAGTACTTTTGCTAGGATAAGATATTGTGATAACAGGAAGTTAAGGAGAAAACTTACAAATCATTTCAAGGTCCCAGTCTCTGGAAACAGGGAGATCACACCCACAGGAGACCCGGCCCGCTGCTCACATCACATTTACACCCAGGAAGCAGAGATTGATGAAGGCCTTTGCTCAGCTCGCACTGTCCTTCCCAAGCGGAACCCTCCTTGTATGGTTCCTACTTCAATTATCCTGATGGAAATTTTCTCTCATTAACATGCTAGGAGCTTCCATCCCAGATGATGGTAGATTCTGTGAAGTTGATACCATCAAACCACACAGCCCACAGGGCACATAAAGAAACCATGTGCTGAAATTTGAATGTAGTTATAGAAGGAAGGATGTTTTATCAACCTAATTTACCTTGTACCTACTGGTATGTTCAACAATATTTTTACAATTTGAGTAAATTTTGATGCATATACATTAGTGTAACATCTATTAATTTCCTTTTGCTATTTTTATTACAGAATAGCAAGGGTTTAAACTATGTTAGGTCAATTCACAACCATTTCATAGAAAAACTAAACAGATACAACATAAATCCATATGAATGGAATGACTTAGAACTAATCCTCAAGTACCTCATGGTTTCAACAAAGATTTTGAGCAAATGTACAGGGCTCCATGCAGAGTGAGAGTACTATGAAGAAAACCGAGTGTGGGTTGAATCATCCTGTAAATGCTAAGCCTCTTGGGACAGCTCACAGAATGAGTATGCAATTACAGATGGTCATGAGTGCTCTGAGGCCTGTAGGTCAGATAGTAAAGGAACCGTGACATTTCCCTAGAGCTACAACATCAGTGTCAGGAGATAGTCCAATGTTCCTAAAGAATGAGAGAGGGGTGGCTTGACCAAGAAGGATGAGCATATTCAAACCATTGTGCAAGAGATAGTGGGAACTGACTGTTCCTCCAGCCTCTCAAGTCCTCAGTGTGAGACAGAGATTTCTCACGGATAGCTCTGAGAACTATATCCTGGATACCAAAAATAACGTTTCATGAGACAGTTCTCAACTAAAAAACTCTAAACAATAGTGTAAAACAACAGCTAATTCTATGACCTAGCAAGACACGGTGGCACATACCTGGAATTCCAGCATACTAGGAATTCTGAGAGGAAAAATCCCAAATGAGAGTGGCTAGCCTGGGCTGCACAGTGAAAACCAATGTATAAATCTTGTAATAATGACTCTAAAATTTGTATCTTTGACCATGATGTTTCTAATTTGATATTAGAAATTTAGCTTGTTCACGGGGCTTCTCTTTTTTCTAGAGATAGTAAAGTCTAGGCATCACTGGGTCAGTAAGAGAAATAATATTGGGACAAAATCCCAGTATCTACAACCCTACACTGCTCTGACTTGGACATGTTTCGAGGTCTGTCCTTTCACAAACTCCTGGGTGATGTCTCTGACCCCTTGGCATATTTTCCTGATAAGGAAACCTTTTCTATATTTGGGATTGAGCCAGACTTGTCAAATAATCTATGTTAAAAATGTGATTTGTGGCGAAAGCTCCATTTTTTTTTCTGTCATATAGCCAGCTTCATGTGTGACTACATATTCACACAACTGAACCCCAGGGAAAACCTTGGGTACCGTGATCCTGTAGTTTTCCCAGTCTGTCAACTTTCATGTGTAATAGCATACAATTTCTGAGAGAATGAAATCCACAGGGCCCCTGTAACATGAACTGCTAAAGGATCTATTTGATTTATTTTATTTGGGGTGGGGGGTACACTTACATATTTTCCCATTCGATGCTTTTCTTTCTTCCTTTCCTTTTTTCTTTTGTCTTTTCCCTCCATCCTTCCTTCCTTTTTTTCCCTTCTATAAGTAGACAGTGTCTCACGTGACCAACTCTAGCTTCAAACACACTGGGTAGTGCAGGATGACCTTGAACTTCTGTTTCTCCTACCTATTCCATGTTTATGTGTACACCAGCATGTAGGGTTTAAATAGAGATTTATGTATGCTAGGCAAGCACTCTATCAACAGAGAAACACTTTCTTTTCAATGATTTTAGTGGCTTCCTTTCACTTAAATATCAATTGTGATTAGAAAATCTTTCCAAGTTCTGAGAATAATCTAAAAGTACCACAACACAGTATTGAATAGTACTTCTTGTATTACAGGCACATATCTGAGAGCACTTGGTATATTGACTCAATTAATCCATGAAAACACTTCATGGAGGAGAGTTTAGGATTACAGGTGCCAGCATCTCAAGATGTGACTTTTTTCCCTCCCTTTTACAATGGTACAAACATAAAATGAAAAATTCCAATTTTGTACTTTGAATGTTTCCTAGGTTAGTGATGTACAGTGCAATGTTTTGGAGACTCGGAACAATAGTAACCACAGGTCCTAGTCAGACAGCTGCCATAGTAAACACCCTGTTCCATGTACTGTACTCTTTAAATTATATAAGGTTGTCAACCCCATATTATATAGAGCTCTTTGGTTAAACAATGTTCCCACTGTCCAGTGCTAAGCACTATGAGCATATGTAAGAGGCAAAACTTCACCTCTGATGTTCAGAAGGATATCAAATGCATTTTCAGTTCAGGATAGACTTGTTGGGGGTGTAATGCCTTTAGAAATTGAGAACTACTTGACGTTCTATTTTTAAATGAGCAAACTAAGATGCAGAAAGTGTGCATTATTTTTCCAAGGTCATGAAGCCAATAAAAGACAAAGCCTAAAGCCAAAATGAGACAGCTTATCAGTAGAGGATGGACACCCAAAGCCAGGTGGCAGCACAGATGGGTGGGAGACAGGCCAAGCTCTCCTGAATGCAGCATCCCTGCCAGCCTTTCTCCAGGTGTCCTCATGTCTCAGTCCTGTCCTCAGGCTAAATCATACTCTGCTTTGCTGCGCCTCACTAAGGCCTGGGAAGTTATGCTCATATTTCTATGACTATGGGGTTAAATTGACTTTTTGTTAGATCTCAGGCCACAAGTGCTCAGAAACACAAAGCAGAAAGCAGAACTTTTGGGAGCTCACTACATCTTTACCACCATACTTCTATGGTGAGGAGAGTTGCTACAGAAAGGGATTAGAAAAGAGATGGGCCTACTTTTCTTACTGATCTTCAGGGTGTGTGTGTGTGTGTGTGTGTGTGTGTGTGTGTGTATAGGTGGGCAGTGAAAGGTACCCTGATTCCTGGTTGAGGCAGGTCGAATACCCGGGGACCCTAAAAGGGATGGCAGGTGCATTCCCAGCTTCCTAGATCAGTGTCTCACTAACTGCAACACCCCCCCTCCCCACAAACTCCTGTAGAGAGGTTTGAGACAGGTCAGTCACATAAAGCAATGCCCAAGTCCCTCCTCCACGGTGAGGATGTGATCACAGGTCACATTGGCTCAAGACTTATCAGTCACAGAGGACAATGCCCCAAATTCCACCACCACAGGTGAGGATGTGACCACAGGTCACATAGGCTCAAGGAAAATCAGTCATAGAAACAGGACCACACCCCTGAATATGTAGATGAGGCCTTCCCAAGCTCTCAGGCCAAACCAATAGGAAGTACCTGCTGTCAAACACTGACCCATCCAAAAACCTGTATTAAAGTGTCCTGTTGAGAATTAAAGGTGTGCAGGAATTATTCCATTTCCTGAGAGCTTCTGTCATGATTGCTGTAACAATGCTACTTGGGGAAGAGGTCTTCATCACTGCCACAAGTTCCCCTGCACCCTTCACTGGCTAGTCAGTCTCCTGCTGGCTCAGCTCCGACCAAGCAACTGAAGCAGCAGGAGGCTGTGGGAAAGAGAAGGACCAGCAGCAGGAGGCAGCAGAAGCAGTCCCCCCCAACCAAGTTCTCTCTCCCCTTCACCGGAAGCTGAGCACCTAGCCAGATAAAGAGAACCCCAGCGCCAGAACTGTGTGTGTGTGTGTGTGTGTGTGTGTGTGTGTGTGTGTGTGTGTGTGTGTGTGTTTCCTGTTTTACAGGTGGAGAAAGTAAGGTAAAAGGTGAACTCCCTGTTTCTTTCCAAATAAAGTGATTTAGTAAGTGGTGGAAATGAAATGTAAAGCTAGGCAGGTTCTGTAATACTACCATGTTCTTTAATTCAAATAATTTAATTGTTTGTCATTGGTGAGAAGAAAACAGAATTACTTCCCTGCTCAGAAAAATTATTATTATATGATTATATCTCATTGCTTCTCCCACCTGAGAATATGTCTTCAGATGGTGCTGACATGTTGGCATCCCCACAGAGTCCCCCTTTAAACAGAACATTTTAAATCAGAAAGAGGAAGGTTTGTAGAAAGAGAGAACCTTGGTTTCTTGCAGACAGTTAAGTGCATTTATAATTAGCTCCTTTTGATCAACAGAGGTAGCTCCAGGAACCAGGGACTGTTACCAGAAGAAGAGTTAGCAAGCATCGTTCACCAAGCCTTGGCTTCTACTCCAGATGAGCAGATCTATAGTTTACCAATAGATGTACTGCTCATCAGCTGCAGGAGAAGGCAGGACACGGAGTCTGGTATCAATCAAGGGCAGAGTACAGAATCCATCTAACCCAGATGCTGGACTCTGCTCAATGCCTTAAAATTAACATTGCCTTCCTCTGAGCATCTGATGTACGTGATGGATAGGGATAATGATGACACTGGCTTCATTACCATTCCTGAGACTGTTTTCTTTCAGATCACTGAAATTATTTAAATGCCAGGGTACAAGATCCATGACAGCAAGGAATTCATCTTCTTGTTGACTTTTTTTCTTGTTCAGTATTTACACTAGAAATTGACCCTGACCTGTCACTTTACAATGAAATATATGTTAGATAGCTGCCTGAATGACAAAATGAATGAGGTCAAGTTTTATGGGTATTTGTCCTGAGCCTTGTGACAGGAAAGTTAAAGGACAAGATGTTGGGAATGAGAGAGGAGTAGCTATGAGGCTGTAGAGGGAGGAGAGGAAGACTCGCTCTTGCCACAACAATGAGATGGTTACGGATGGCAGCAACCTTAAGGAGAATCGTCACATGCCGGAGTCATTGCATAGTGACTTGCACTGGATTACCAGCCTTGGATGAGATGACTTTTCTCGGCTGGAGAAATCCAGAGGCTCATTTTGACATCCATTGATAACATCAGCCACCCATCTAGAATGGAAATGGCTTAGACCCTTGAAGTTATTTTAGGGCAGACTTTGCCAGAAAATGCCATGCATTCCCGCTGCTCTTCACTTTTGATATATTGTTAGGATTTCTTTCTTTTTTTTTTAATCTACTTGGAGAAGGCACTGTGGGAACATACCTATGAATGTGTTGTTTTCTGATGAGAGAGGATCTAGCTAATGAGTCCTAATATCCTTAATAGCTTTAAAGATAACATTTACTTAATATTTGAATATTGGAAACTTTCTTTATTTCTTCCTTCCATCTTTTCATAGTTACATAGTCAGCAGAGACTATGTCACAGTAGCAAAGTTCAATCTTCTTCTTCAGACCGTTTTCTTAGGGCTACTTGTGTGCTATGTTGACTTCTGGAGCTCCATTTGCCTCTCAAGCTTCCCTCTCTGTCTCAAACTCTTCCCCATCTTTTAGACTGTCTTCTCAATCTTTTTCCCTTGTATCATTGGCCTTAGCTCACTGTCAGCATTTTCCTCCCTGTAAAGTCAATCTCATTATAGCAGTTCCATTTTTTTTCTTGATATAAAATAATGTTTTAAATTATGGCTTTAGGGTACTTATGCACATACATGTGTTAGAGTTAGGCATACTCAAATAACTAAGCTATACAATCAGGTCATGTAGAAAAAAAGGCATATATCTGCACAGTGGAATGCTATTCAAACGTAAAAAGAACAAAATTATGTCCTTTGCATAAAAATGGATGTAACTGGTGGTCACCACATTAAGTAAACTGATGCAAATACATAGAGAAATCTGATGACATTTTCTCTAATTTGTATTTCTAAATTTTCATAGATGATTAAAATCATATAAGTTTATGTGCTGGGAAAAGAAGTTGAGCTATCCAGAGAAACAGAGGGAACTAGTGAGAATGGAGAGAAACAAGAGATTAAGAAAGAATGGAGGAGGAGGAAATAGGGTATATCACATATCTCTATGACAATGCCCTGCCACTTAATATTTACAAGAAATATATATATATATATATATATATATATATATATATATATATACTAAAGTTAACAATTGTACTTTATACACAAGAAAATATATGCTAGGTCACAATTGTACCTATTATCACATATATTAAAATTAAACAAAAATTTTGGTTAAATACTGAAGCTTCAATGTTACAGTTATATAACACTTATATAGTCTGCATTTTTCACTGAGGGTTTCCAGTTTGCTGCCACTTTCTACAGTGGGAGTATTCTTGCCAATCTGCGGATATATATGTCTGTTTTTTGCAATACCCATGACTGCAGAACATAACACTAATACTTCATCAGCCTTATGTTTTCTCTGTAGATAAGGCCCTTTCCATTATTCATACTTGACTGTTGAATGTGTATGCTACAGACTAAGCCCTGCCTACACATTTCAGAAACGCTTGTTGCCTCCGTTATTAATGCTCACACTGTTTTCTTCAGTGCTTTACATACTTTATCACTGAACAATGTACCCTCAAATTTCTGAGTGTTCTTTTGGAATACTTACAGCATAATATAATTCATTATCAGTAGACCTATATAAATATTGCCATTATTTAGCCAAGCGTGCATTGTTGGACACTTGGGTAATAATTAAACGTTTATATTTAGTCAATTTTTAGGTCAAGGATAATGATGAGTTTGACACGTGGCTGGGTAATGCCCGAGTTCCCCAACCACATTCTCGAAGAACAATGTGCATGTGATCATGACTGAGGCCTCAGCATTGGAACTTTTCTCTCCAAAGCTATTGTAGGCATCTTTTTATGCTGGGTGAAACTGAACAGACTTTTTGGTTAGAGACCCTGGGAGGAGGAAGGTGCAAGCAGTAGACAAGGGAAAAGATGTGATAAAACTAAGGTAAGCGAGTCTTGGTGCGAATATACAGCAAGGGTTGTAGGGACATAATGGAATTTGAAGAAAATCCTTTGTAAGGAGCCTACATTTTCTTTAACAAAAAGCTTGTAATGTTTGTTCACACTCTGTCTTCAAGAAGTTCAGATGGGTCACATGGAAATTTACAGAGGCTAGTACACAAAGGCTTATAAATGTAAACTTCAAAAGAATATCTGCAAAGCTTGCATGCTAGAAATCTCTAAAGTAGGTATCAGGGTTAAGGCTATAAGCTTTGGAACACAAAAAAGCCATAAAAGAAGCTTTTCACTACTGCCTAGCAGTTTTGAATTTGGGGGGTTGGGAGTGAGACAGGGACTTAAGGAGAGCCCTGGAATATGTCCCAAGTTTACTACTTTGAAAACAAAAAATATAAATGTAAGTAACTTTTCTGTTTTTTTTTTTTTTTTGGTTTTAATGTGCAATTTTCAACTACACCCTCCCTAAGGATAGTGGGCCCGGTAATTTCTGATGCATGAGTTTTAGTCCGTTATTTTGTTTGAGACAGACCTCAAAACCATTCTACCTGAGCTCAGGTGCAAGGCAACAGAAGAATAGTTTTCCTACATATGAAAGGAAAGTTTAGAAGAAATAGCCCAGGAGGAGAAGGAACTTTAAACTAAGAATCATATAAGTGTCATACATATTTTTAAAACCAATAAATCAAAAGATGGCAAAACAAATTATGCCAAAACTTTTCAAATTACCCTAAGAGTATCTGGTATCACAACCAAATGCACAAGCATTATTTGAAACTATTTCAAAACTTAATATATTTTTCTCTGTGTCCTTTCACTCTAAATAAAGAAGCCAAAACTGTGGCGATGTTAGTAGCAGAGTATAGTTATATTCTATATCACTACTGTTACTTTAAAACCTTGCTTACATAAGAATTTATTAAATCAGGTTTAAAAAAAACCTACTTATTTTTGCTTTTCTTATATTTCAAAATACTAAAAAAATAATAGGTTTCTCCCATAAAGTAATAAACAGTAAATTCAAGAGGAATGTTAAAATTAAGAGTATCATTTTGTAACTCCTAATAAAAAAAGCAAGTTCTAAAAATTTTAGATGAAAGATTGATTAAAAAAATTAATGGGCAAGTGACAACACTTGAACTATCTTATCCTAAACAGAAGCAGCACAGTTCTATCTTGTGCTTTCCTTGTTTTCCCATGAGGCACATGGAACTTCAGACCATATCTCCTCTCTGCTGCTGATTCTGTTTGTTTTAATTGTCAAACCTCCCCACACACCACCAAATGAAAAAAATAGCGTCTAAGAAGGTCTGTGTTTGCTTCCAGGTTCCTGCAAAGCCCTTGTGTGGAGGTATACATTTCTTACGCCACACACAGAAGGAGGGCATAGAAACTAGGAGAAAGCTAACAATGTATTTAATTTGGTAGATGGATATGACATCAGACACTGTGCTCACGGATTATACAAGCGCATCTACACAGTTTGTCCCACCCCTACTTGTGTAAAGATATCTCCTATCCTTGTGTTAGATATCTCCTTCCAGATATCTAACAGAAAAACTTGCATCACTGCCTATGTCCAGGTGTGGTTTTGTTTAAAACAGCTTCTCTCTGCACAGAGCAAATAAGCAGATGGACTGGCTGAGGCTCCCTCTGCTCATTTGAAGAGTATCACTTATGGCAGACTTCAGGACCATCCTGAATAGGGAGCACGTAATGCATCCATTCATTATCTACTCAGATCTACAGAGGAAGGCAGGATGTTAATGTGAGCAAAAACTGTCTTCCTCCATCAGCTAGCAATGAATAACTCTTCCCACGAGGCCCAACGCTGTGAATTCAACAGTTACGGGTCAGATTGGATCATAGAAACTGGATCATCTTTTCCCATCTTTCTTTGGCTGTCTGTGTCTATTTGAGCCTAAACTTTAACATATCACTTCCATTTACAGCAGAGTAATAGTAGATTTTTCATGTGTTATGATGTGTGGTTCAGTCGGCTCAAGATGGATCATTTCTACCACATGAGCTTTTCATATTTAGGTTCAAAAGCTAAGGTATTTTAGTGTCAAAAGCCATTTTAAGATTAGTGTATAACTCTCTCTCTAAATTGTATATTAATGTAAGTTCTGAGGAAATAATAATTCTAAGAAGCTAGAGCGATAACTTAGGACTTAAAAGCAGTGGCAATTCTTGCAGAATACGGGAGTTCCATTCCTAGAGTCTATACCGTGTAGCTTACAACCACCTATAACTCAAGCTCGAGGGGATCTGATGCCCTCTGGCTTTCGGAGACACTGCATTCGCATGTGCAAACCCACATCAACACAGGTACACATTTACACATAATAGTTTTTTTAAAGTATTAATTTTTCATTGAATTTACTTATTGTGGTGTGTGTGTGTGTGTGTGTGTGTGTGTGTGTGTGTGTGTTTGTGTACCCATGTGCCAGACACAGGGCACATAGGGATTTCAAAAGCCTCTCCTACCTGGGTTTGAAATCATGTGGCCAAGTAAGTCAGCATATGTCTTCCTTCTTGCACCTTTTTATCAACCCTCAATAGAATTGTTTTTAAAATAAGAGTTTAATGTATAAACAACAAGTAGCAAGGCGGGACTAAGGTAGTAAGAAATTGGACACTAAGAAAAAATATTTTAAATAATGTGGAAGCAAACACCACGAAGAGTTTTTTTTTTCTTTCTTTTTTTTTTCTTTTTTTTTTTTTTTGTAGAAATCAAACACACCTGAAAGGAGCTAGCTCATGCTCACTGAGAGATAGAATCATATCAGGCAGGACTGGAAGGAAGATGCTCTACTTTGCTCCCCATGAGTCTGGAAAAAAATCACAGATGCTATCTGAAGGCAAGAGGAAGCAAGAGATGTTGGAGTGGAGACGAGAATCTTTTTTTTTCCCTCAAGGCACAGTATAGAAAAGAGTCTTACTCAAGTCAATTCACCATGATGTTTCTGAACAAGGGACCTGGGGAGAGCTATTAGCCACTGGGTGATGATAGACAGCAAGTACTGAGAGGACACGCCCCCGGAACACTAAGTACTACAGGAACCTGATACTTGAGAAAACTTCACTTGTTAGTACAACAGGGCGAGCTTTGTGCACATGCGAGATTACTAGGGACATTGAAAGAGGGGCAGAGTCCCTACACTGTTCAGCAAAGCCCTCAATTGAAAGGACTTCAGTGCTGCGTTAGAAAAGAAAATCCTTCAAGCAGCTCAGGTCAGTTATTACGGAACAGGTAAAAGTATGAAGTCGGAACAGGGGTAAAATAAACTGATATTCAGCTTCAGAGGAGGTCTTTCCCTAGCGTCTGCTCCAGAGGGGTCTATCCCTTGCCCCTACTCCAGAGGGGTCTATCCCTCGTCTCTGCTCCAGAGTGTTCTATCCCTTGCCTCTACCCTAGTAGAGGTCTACTCTACTTCTCTGCTTCAGAGGGGTCTATTTCATGAGTCTGCTTGTCAGGCTTGCTTCTGTTAAAAGAACACAATTTAAAGGCATATTTTTATAACCTCTTTGTGTGTGTGGTGAGGGTGGAGCATGTGCGACATTACACATGTGGGAGTAGTGAGGTTACTGGCTTTCTTCTTCCAACATGTAGGTCTCAGGGATTGAGCTTGGATCTTCAGGTGTGGTGAAAAAGTGTCTTTATCCACACAGCTGTATCACTGGCCAAGAACAGCATCCTTTAGTGCCCTTGAGTATGCTGCCTTATTTGGTCCAATTAGCTTCGTGTCCTACCACAGTAAATGCATCTCTGGAGTTCTCTCTTGGGTTGCGTTTATTCTTAAAGCTAGCGGCTTTCTACTTCATCCTATTAACTGTCTGAGGCAGTATTCTAGGTTCCGAATGTTTATTCTAAAAAAAGAAACAGTTGAATTCACAGGTAAAGTATTTATGTGTTTATTAGTAAGTGAAAGATATATTACCTGACCACTAATAACCTCAGTGAGCAATCATGTCCCTGAAACAATAGGTCTCTCTCCTGTCTCTTGGACCATAGGTCCTAGTAAGGCATCCAGAATATTCATCATTTCATGCTTATCAGTTTCAATTAACATGATGTCATAAATCCAATGAACCAATGTATTGTCTTATGATATGCCACATGATTCAGGTCACTGTTGAGCCTGACATGACCGTGAACATCTGGATCAATATAGCACTGAGGTAAGACATGAATATATCTAATTCTCCATTCAGTATTCTCAATTCAACAGAATATATCCTATTCTCAATTCAGTAGGAATAGCACTGAGGTAAGTCATGAATATATCCTACTCTCAATTCTCAATTCTGCCCCTGGTCTGCAGTTTCTTTATTTGAGAGGAGAAGAGCCCTATTCATGTGGCAGAGTGTCTATTAACCTACTATAGGGAAATACCACAGGTAACATGTCAGATGGAATGTGTGTGTGTGTGTGTGTGTGTATACATGCATGTACACATACACATGTGTATCTGTGTGAGGGCGTGTGTGTGTGCGTGTGTGTGTGTGTGTGTGTGTGTGTGTGTGTGTGTGTGTGTAAATGATGTATGCATGTGACACTGCGGTTGACCGTGTGCGTATAGATCACAGGACTACCTTGGATTGGCCTTTGACCCTCTACTTGTTTGAGACAGGGTCTCTTTACTAATCACAGCTGAGGAAGCCAAAGTAGCTGGATCACAAACTGTTAGTGTGTCTAGGGTGTCTGTTTAGATATTTTTCCTTTTATGAACTTAACATAAGCTAGAGTTATCTGGGGTGAGGGAACTCCTATTGAGAAAATGCTTTCATCACATTGACCTATAGGCAACTTTGTGGTTCATTTTCTTGATCAGTGACTGAATGAGAGGTTTGCTTCTAGTGACTGAGTACCGCTTCTGTTGTGCAAAAAAGCAGCCTGAACAAGCCATAGGGGACCAAAGTACTAGAGTTGTTTTTATGTGACCTCTGTTTTAATTCCAAATTCCTGCTTGCTTTCATGACTAGACTTCCTTCAGTGAATGAGTATGACCTGAGAAGTGTACGGTTCAGTAACCATTTTCTACCATAGTTGTTTTTGGTCATAGTGTTTCATCACAGAAATACAAATCTAACTAAGACTCAGTCATTCCCTTGTCCCTACCTCCTGCCTTGGTAGAAGGACACTGGGATCACAGGCAATATTACTGCACCCAGTTTTGTGTGGGCTCATGCAATAAGCACTTTTCCATGGAATCAGCTGCTTTATCATGGCTACTTCTTGGTTAAATTGATTTAGTTCATAGATATCTGTTACAAGACATACAGCTTTTGCAGTGGTGAACTTAGTAAACTAGATGAATATGACTGAGAAGCTCCTACTGTGATAGCTCTTCCTTTGAGCTTAATGAACCAATATGAAGGATTTCTCAAGTCTCAAATATAACCATTTCAAGTTTTCATCCAGAAACTAAGAGAAATGATCATCATTTGTGCTCTGTTTATAAGAAGATAAGGGAGAGAAGGAATATGTATTTGGTGAGCATGTAGTCAGGTACGGGGAACGGGAACATGTCCGTGGGCCCATGCTGAGAGGTATCCTTTCTTCCTGAGGGCCAGCCTCATGGTGGTATATAACAATAGAGGTTACTCAGGGCTTGGGGAGGAGAGTTGAGAGGGTAGTAGAGAAAGAATGAGAGAGAGAGAGAGAGAGAGAGAGAGAGAGAGAGAGAGAGAGAGAATAGAGAAGTAGAGGCAGGCCATGAGCACATGGAGAGAGAGGAGCGAAGGGAGAAGAGGACAGAGCAAGAGCAGGAAGACAAGAGAGAGTGAGGGGGCAAATAGCCCCTTTTATAGTGAGTCAGGTAAACCTGGCTGTTGCCAGGTAACTGTGAGGCAGACCTTAGACAAAATGCTAACACTTTGCACTCACAGAAGCAGTATGATATGGTCCTTAAACAAATACACTGACTTGCTAACTGAGACAACTAGGAAGAATCTCAGGACTCTGTGCATCTTCATCTGCATCAGGGGTTTTAGCAAAAACAGAAAGCCATTTAGCAGAAAGCCATTCTTTTTTCACCCCAAGTCTGACTATTTGAACGACTGGTTGTCTTGAGCAAAAGGATAGATCCATGCAGTTCACATAACAAAAGTTATGTGTTATTATGCCAAGCTTCATCACAGAAATTTCAGACACTAAATTCCTAACTGCAGTCCTAACTCAATATTTTAAGAAAGCAGAGAAGAAATGAATGTCGCAAAGGAAAGAAAGCAAGGTTGAAAGCGAAAAGATAAAATGTAGACAACAAATCAGAAAACCAGAATGCTTTTCGTGAAAGTTGTCTACTCAGGCTTCCTTCAGGAAGACTCTGAGCTCTGCTAGTTATTTCAAGCAGGAGGGCATTTATTTTAATTTATTAGTTTGGGAAATCATTGCTAAGATCACTGCTGCCTGCATGTTTGCCGAAGGATTTCCAGGTACCCACTGATTCCAAAGGAAATTAATTGATTCTTGCTTCCTTTCTGTCTTTCATACCCTGTGACTGCTCTGCTCATTTTATGTGGCTCATAACTCGGCCGAAGGTTAAGACCATTCTTTAACAGAAGTCTCTGATTCAACAGTCAGGATCCTAAGGGAGACTCTATAGCCACAAAGCAGATCAAGGTAGCCTCTTTCCAGATGTGCAGAGCAGAGCATTGGTCTTGGACTCTGCCTATATCCACTGGGCATCATGGGGTTCTAGGACTTTGGCTGGTCACCTTGAGTGAGTGATGTCACCAGGTTACCAGGTGCGACTATAGGTACAGTGGGGTTCCTGACTAAGCTATTTATACATGTCTAAAAGGCATTTTTTTACTATGTTCATTAAACTGACCATTAAGTACATTAAGAAATTCATAGAAACTACAACTCTATACATGTGGCCCCTTGTTTCAGCAAGCGGCATTTCCATATATCAAGTGTGTTCAAACAAAGAAACAAAGACCTCTTCTATATATGTAGTGATCATATACAGACTTTTTTCTTTTTTCTCTCTAAACAATGTAATTTAGTTATTTATAGAATATTTACAGTATACTGTGGTTTGTAAAACTAGTTTTGGCTTTTTTCCTTTTGTCATTTTTGTTTGAAATAAGTAAACTTTTATATAAACATCAATATAGTACTTTTGGAAACTATTTTCAATAATCTACTAACACATGTAAACTAATTTCAATAATGTACTAACTCAATTTATAAGGGCACTTCTTGTACCATACCATATTTTACTTCTGCAAATAATTTGAGGTCAATGGTACAACAGCTCTTTATATTAAATCATTTGTCCATTAGATTTTATACTAGGTATATACTTTTTAATCATGTTTTGGTTTTGGTCAAAATTTTTCATTTAATTTAAGGAAATGAATTCCTCCTTCTATTTCAAGTTGCAGAAAGTATATGTCCTCATTCCTCTTCTGTCATAGTCCTGAAGTGACTTATGTTCAAATGAAGGGAACTATCTCAGGGTTTGAAAAGGCAGAAAAGAGGTAAAAATCAACTAATTTTCCCTTGGAATCAGTGGGTACATGGAAAGCCTTCCACAAGCATGTGGGCAGCAGTGATCTTAGCAATTATTTCCCAAACTCCTAATAAATCCCCTCTAGCTTGAAATAACTAGCCAGCGGTATTTAGTGTTTTTCTGAGGGAAGCCTGAGTAGACAGCTGCTGTGAAAAGTGTTCTGGTTTTCACTCTAATCCATTGTCTACATTTTACCCTTTAGTGTTCAACCATACTTCTTCTCCTTTGCAACATTCATATCTTCCCTGCATCCTTAAAATGCTAGAAATGATGGTACTTATGTCTTCTTATTCTCTATTCTGTCCCTAGTCAGTCTTCCCCCTCCTACCCATTGGTGCTGTACAGCTCTAGATTCATGGTAATTAGTGATGACTGTCTTAGTCAGCCTCACTGGGCTAAGGAACTATTTCTACTCGTCTTGTGGCTTACACCCAAGATGTATCTGCCACTTACATTTATGTTAGCTTAGAATCATGACTCAGGTATGCATATGGGCCAAGTTCTTCAGTGCACATATTGTATAGCTCTGCCATTTTATAGTGCATCCTACCTCTGTCACAGGTATAAACAGCTCAAATGGGATGGATATTCTCTTTCCACAGGACACTTTGCCTCAACTCACCTGGAAAGTAATATGGATATATGTAATCATCCTACAGAAATGAAGACGTAGAAGTCTGTGTTTTAACAAGGTAATGTTACTAATCCCAACAACTGTAAATAGTTGTAATAAAGAGGATCTCATTTTTGAAAGCTTCAGGATATTATTTCATCTAATACCTATAATAAATAAGAATGGGCACAGTGACTCAACTGCCATTTTGTTTCAATTCTAGTCTTAAACTGTAAGTCTGAAGCTGTCAATATGAATAAATCATTGTTGAGGGTGAAGCCTTTGGCTCTACTGAGATCTACACCTAACAGTTACTTGTCTTTACTATTCATTTCTTTATCCCACAAAACAATCTTAAGCAGCCAAATACTTTGAATATATATATATATGGTTTTGGCAAAAATAACTTGAATGCTATCAAGCTACAATTTGCTGAATGGAGGGAATCTCAATTGAGACCATGCCTTTGTAAGATCTGGTGTAAGACATTTTCTTAATTATTAATTGATGGGGGAGGGTCCAACCCACTGTGGGTCATGCCAATCCTAGGCTGGCTCAATCTTTGAGTCTATAAGGCTGAGAAAGTCAGTAGGCAGTACCCCTCTATTGCTTCTGTATCAGATTCTACCTCTAGGTTCCTGCCCTGATTGTGTTCCAGTCCTTGGATGTCTAAAGCAAATAAATAAAGTCTTTCTTCCTCAAGTACATTGGTTATGGTGTTTCACCACAGAAATAAAAACCATAACTGAGTTAGTCATTAAAGTGCTTTCTGTGAAAGCACAATAACAAGCATTCAAATTTCACAATCCATGAAAACACTGGCAGGTATGATAGGACACATGTAATTCCAGTCCTCTGAAGGTGAAGACAAGATATGACAAGAACACACATCAAGTTGTACAACAACATAAATCGTATAAGCAAACTGTGAGTTCAACTTATGGGCCCTGGTTCAATGGTTCAATGAAGATAGAATGTGACTCAGAAAGACTCTCTCTCTCTCTCATTCTCGCTCTTGTTCTCTCTCCCTCCCCTCTCTCTCTTGTTATCCATATCTGTATGTATTCACACTTACAAACAAATAAACATGTAGGAAGAACAATAATATTTCTAAATAAGGATGATCCCATCTCAAACCTTTGATCAAAATGATACAAAAAGTGATATCATATACCACTCTGAGCCTCCAACTAAAAATATACAGGCATAAGTTCTTTATTTCTTATATTGGTAGAAGGCAGTCATTAAAAACCTTCTTAAGCTGCATGTGGGCATAAGAGCCATAAATTGGTCTTAAGATTACTGCAAACCAAACAAAGTCAAAGCCTCCTTGTTCTAGAAAGTTATATGAGCCCCTCTCTTATTGGGGCTTCACAGTTCCTTTTTATAGTAGTCTAGTTTGCAGTTGCTGTTTTCTAGTAGAGTGCACCAGTGTACAATTGATTTATTGTCTCCTTTCCTCATCCATTCTCACCTTGATAATTAGCATTTCTGGAAAAAGAGACCTAGAATTTAGGACTCCAAATCTCTTGTTCTTGATGAGACTCTTATTCAGAAAAAAGTGGACACATAGAGGAAATATTGATGCTCATACATTCACAAGTAGCCTCTAAAGTAGTTCTCAGTGAAATTCCAATTAGAACAAGACAGTGGTGGGACACATCTTTGATCCAGGCACTTAGTAGGCCTCAGAGGCAGGTTGGATTTTTCTGGTTCAAGGTCAGACAACCAAGGTCCAAGACAGCCAACATGACACACACGCACACACACACACACACACACACACACACACACACACACACACACGCACACACACACGACGCAAGAAAAAAGACTTCTGTTTGTTTTTCTTCATATAACTAGTGTTATCTGATATACTAAATTGTTAATCAGGAGAACCTTAGATTAAGAGACAAACCAGAAAGAGATTTGGTGAGATATATGTACCCAATGGCAATGTAGAATTCTAAGAGAGATACATTTCTGGTGGCTTTTAAAATTAATTAATCAATTAATTAGCCATCAAATGGCCTGTAGCAAAGTCTGTGAGACATTTTCTGGATTGATGATTAATGTAGGTGGGTCTAGTGAATTGTGGGTAGTGCCTCCTGTGGGCATCTGGTATTAGGCTGTATTAGAAAACAAACTTAGCAAGTCTGAAAGCAGTATCCTTTTAAAGCCTCTGCTTCAGTCCCTACCTTCCTGTTCTTACTTTGAGTTCCTGGTCAAGTTCCCTTCAGGAAGGACTATAAGCTATAAACTGAAATAAACTCTTTTCTAAGTGTTTTTGTCACAATTTTTATTACAGAAATAGATTTCAAACTAATATACTTGCAAAAGTAGCTGGATGTAAACCCAGACCATAACAACCGAAAATCAAAGATGTTTAAGACTGGGGAGAGAAGAAGGATACTGTTGCCCTCTAACAACTCAAGCTAGGAGTTTCTGCTCTCACAGGAACTTCGTTAGTGATGTAATCATCTTGTGGAATTCCTGCTGTCTGATGACACACTTAAAGAGAATCTGACCTCTGAATAAACCTAACCCAGGCACAGAGCTCCAGCCAGCCTTTCCAACCAGGGCAGGAATGAACAAATGAATACAGCCATATGGAAACATTCCGAGTAGGCTCATGGGAATTAGACTGGGAAACCCTATTCCAGTTATAGCAGATGCTGATGATACCCAACCCACATTCCTCCTGCAGGCACTCACATATCTATTCTGTCCCTATCACTTAGTACCATACTGAATTTTTCATGGTCATAGGTATATTCTTAACTTCTGTACAAGGTAGGCTACAAAGACTAGGGAGTAACTATTCAGAATGGTCTTCAACAAATTAGAAGAACTTACAGGTAGGAAGCACTTCAGCTTTCTCACTGTTTTGATAGTGGGATGGACAATCTAATTTATAAGCATGCCCTGTGAAATTGAGTACCAGTTTCCAATGAATTAAACTCTTAAATGTACTGCACAGACATTTTCCTTTTCCTTCATCTCTTTCCTGTTCCGTTACTGCTAGAGACAAATTTGGGATTCAAGCCTTAAAGTTTTGCTACTATTTATAATTTTAAACTCTTTTCAATAATATATAAAAATCTTCTATAAATCCAGAAATAGTTTTAATCTTCAGAAGTCTTTAAAAATATTGAAAAGGAAAATCAAAATGGTATCTATAAATGTAGCTCCCTTATTTTTAGAACAATGGATACCAAAGCTTTCCATTTTATCTGCTTGAAGGCTGGGTTCTATGCCTACATTACTGGAGAGTCAAGATCTCTCTTAAAGCTTCCTTCCCCTCACCGTCAAATAGTTGCAGGAATAAGCGCAAATAGACAATGGTGATACCATGTAATTCCCATACTTCCCGAACCTGGAACTAAACTATGTGTACAAACCTTGTCCTCTGCTGTATAAATTACCAATGCCCCTGTATCCCTGGGCTAGTTTTCATGAATGGGTTTTAGGAGGGTACCAGGACCAAGATCCTAGGAGAATATTACAAGGCTCAGCCATCAGCATCAGTAAATACAACTAAATAAATCCAATCATGTTGAATGGCTTTCAGGAACACAATTATCTTTTCCAAGGAGATTGTTTTATAATTGATGAAGCCAAGAAAATTGGCGGATATCTTGATGCTGCTCAAGTCAAAATGCATCTGTGTCCTGAGCCTTGGTGGCCATCGAGGGCTGACCGTGATGATATGGTTCTCCAATGGAAGGCTGAGAACTCTTACTCTAAGGATTTTGACCAGTTCTGTATTTCACTATTGACTACTGCTCACTTCAAAAGAAGTCTCTCTGAGTGAGGTGGAGAGCAGCACAAATGTATTGCTATAATCATACATATTTAGACAGAATAAACAATTAACAATATAACAATAGCAAGATTTATCCTAGAACTACTGACTTCCCTAGCCATGCGTTTTGACCAATATTATGGTGCAGGTAGGGAATGCAGGCATCCTGTGAAACAAGCCTAGATTACCCATAATGTCTAGAGTAGAGGCCACACATGGGCACCTGGAGAGAAGAGGGGAGAGGAATGGGGAGCGAAGGCACAAAGGGACAAGAGAGAGCAAGAGGAAGCAGAGGCAAGAACAAGAGAGTGAAGATGGGGCAAACAGCTTAGGCATACCTAGCTGTTGCCAGGTAACTGTGCAGGTAGAGCTTAGACAGAATGCTAACAATCATTAATAGTATCAGGCATTGGTTGCTGTCTCAATTTAGATGGGTCTCAATTTGGGCCAGTCATTGGTTGGCCATTCTCCCAATGTCTGTTCTAACTTTGTCCCTGCACATCTGGTAGGCATGACGCATTTTGGGTTGAAAAGTTTTTTGGATAGGTTGCTAACCTGATCCCTCCATTGGGAGTCTTGCCTGGCCAGAGGCAAGTGGCCTCCTAAGAATCCATATATGCCACTGATAAGGGTCTCAGCTAGATTCACCGCCATAGACATTCTGGGGCTTCCCCCTTTCCAGGTCTCTGACACACCGTACAGATGATCTCCCTGCCCTCCCACTGCAATTTCCATTTCCTCTCCCCTACTCTCCCTTCACCTCATCCCCCAACACACTGCACCTCTCACCCTCTCCTCTCTCACCTTTTCCCTGTGTTTCTTCTTTCCATTTATCTATAATATCTATCTTATTTCCTCTTCTTAGAAAGATTTGACCATCCTCCCTTGGGTCCCTTGAAATCAAAATTTAATGTTATGCATTTTTTTAACAAGGAAGAAATAGAACTCTCAAAATTAAAGTTGAATTCAGAGTTAAGAGAATATCTGCGATAGGGCAAACTGCAACCTGCAAATAAAGCATGAGATATATCCACAGAGACAAAGTAGAGCCAGTGGGATCCAGAGCTAGGAAAAATATAAAATGAGCACCAAAGAACAAGGAGTAGTGTAGTAGAGTGGGATTCAACTTGGTCTCTGCTATATACAACTTACTCCCATGCACTTACTACCTTAGATTGTGCACCTTCATATATTATGTACATATGTACCCCTCAACAATGAATACCTTTACATCCAAACATGGGACATTTACCTGCATCAGGCTACATGAACACTCTTATTTAAACAATGAAATAAGTTTCTTTTATGGACCACCAAATTTATACATTTTCTACCCATAAAGATCTCAATTGTGCCAGGGCATGGGGTTGAGGTTGAATGAACCATAGGATGGTACACTCACAGTGAAAGTTAATATGATTTAATCCATAATTCAAAATAGTGAACCATTGTACTACTCCCCTTAGTCATCTGCTCCTCCACCATTTAGACTTTAGTAGAAGAAGTCTAGGCTGTAACGAAAGATTTTGGGTATCCTTACTCAAGTGGCCCATGAGTGACAGTTTTAACAACTGTAAGAGAATATCCTTTTCTAATCTGTGTTATGGTTTGCTTCAAATAAAATTATATTGCTACATTTGTGAATCTGTACCAATTTTCAATTCTTTGAATAATAGTTCAAGATCTAGCAAACAGCTAAACCCAATTACCAGTGAAATACACCACACACACACACACACACACACACACACACACACACCCCTGAAACACAGCACATGCTACCACATAATTTTACACTGAGCTTTTTACTCCGGTATGAAACACTATTTTTGGCGAATTGCTAGAGGTCTAGTACATTGGGGGCACAAAAAGGATGGCCTTCAAAGTATAGGTACAGTTCAGCTATTAGAAACATTTGTTCCAGGTTCGGGATTTAGCTCAGTGGTAGAGCGCTTGCCTAGCAAGTGCAAGGCCCTGGGTTCGGTCCCCAACTCCGAAAAAAAGAAAAGAAAAAAAAAGGAAACATTTGTTCCTTTTGCATAAAACTGGAGTTTGGTTTCCAGCACCTACATCCATCTGCAACACCAGTTCTAGGATCTCTGATACCCTGCTCTGGTTCACTTACATGCATGCAGCCAAAACACTCATATGCACCAGAGAAATAAATGTAGAAACAATAATTTCAAAAAGGATTGTAGGTATAGAAGAATCTCCTTCCCCTACAATCTTAGGTTTTTCATTTTGTTTGGTTTTGATTTTTTTAAGTCTACCAAGTTGACAAGGGAAATGTGAGAAAGAGCAGCAGAGAGTATTATCCATTGTAAAGTCCTTGAAGAGTCTTCTCCCTAACAAAGAACTAGTTGGCAGTAGTCAAACCATATCCAGATCTCTATTCTTACCTATGGACATAGGCTAACACATGACTTGGAAGAAGTGGCCTGGGAATGCTGTATCCATAGAAGAACTTGGTGTGGGAGTTGAAGGAGACAGACAAAGGAGGAGAGCTGGAATGTGGGGTGTAGAAATGGGTAATAACCAGAGATCTGTGTAAAGCAAGAGGCCAGAAGCTATGTAACAATGGTAGTGAGCACTCATAACATAATTTTTTGTTCCTAATACCTAAGAATGACTTGGCATTGCCCTTTCCTGTTCTGGATTCATGAAATCATCACCACCTTAGAGCATTGGTAGATGCAGAGCATTTGAAGTAAAAGAAGGAAGATAAAGAGTTGAAAGTCAACCTCAGGTACATACTGAGTTTGAGGCTATTCTCTACTATAAATGACCCTGTATCAAAAGGGAGAAACAAATAAAGCAATATTGTGTAATTGTTTGCTATTTTTTTCTTTTAGTTGCTTCATTTATATTTGTGTTTTCTACATTGTGTTTGAAAATGCTCTGAAATACAATATAAATAGTAAAATATAAGAAATAAAAAGTAAATGAACAGCTTAATTCCATAACCTAATTTAGATGAAATCGTTTTAAAATTTATGGATTATATCTTAGTAGCATGACTGTGGTGTCTAGTGAGTGGACACAGGTGCGGGCACCACACTGTCACCATCCTGCCCTGACTCTACATTCCTCCACAGCCTAAGAAGTGAAGAATCTAGTTTCTATGTGCTCAGCCTGTGGTCTGTGTGGCTTTATAAAGAATTGCATCCCCACCTTCTTTATGAACTGTGTTTAAGTAGCCTTTCCTAGATAGCATATCAGATTCATGTGGAGTGAGGAAAACTACTTTTCTGAGAGTGAGGATGTATAGTAGAGGAAGGATAAATGCCGTGGTGCAGAACAGAATAAAAGGCTGGGGTAAAGGAGAAGAAAGCTGCATAACTAAATATAACCTTCCACCTTCATGAAGAGTTTTAGAAGAAAAATATCACCTAATATTTAATATGATCTATTTTGTCTTCATTTTACAGTCATTAAAGCCATTCCTATGTTCCATCAGTCATTTTCCTTAATCATTAGTCAATCATTTTATTTCTGTGTCAGAGAATCTTCTAAACCAGGCTTTGCAATACTTTGCTGTGAAAAAATAGATGTAGCTATTAGAAACAAATGTCATCATAAAAGCCTCTGTGGACATTTATACCAAGCCATCCATCCGAGAGGTAGAGCTTGGATTCCACATAACCTCTTAAACTCTTTTTCCAATTCGCTTGGTATATTGACAGCACAGGTAAGGAGAAAATAATGTAAATCTCATTTCTACATTCTACCTATCCTTGAATGAGTAATTTTTGTGAAAAGTGTGTCTTCAGAAGCCTATCATATTTTAAAAGCTTTGCAGTAAAATTATATTGGAAATAACACATGCATACTCTTAGTAAATAAATTCATTAAGGAATGTATATACTATGCATAGCAGAAGAGAGGTAGTAGAGACAAAGAAGATTGTAATTATAATTTTTCTGTAATTAAACTTTTGTTCTTTTATGTGTAATTCTTTAATTTAAAAAATGTAACTGAATACTATACAGAAAGTAAAACCACATTGTGCATTTAAGTTTAAAAAATAATTGCTGGTACCACCAATAAAAATTCGAAAGTTACCTATTCTTTTTTCACTTCAGATACCAGAAATTATTTCTGGATGCAGAGAGAAACACCAATGGGCCTAGAATGAATTTTTATGTATTTGTTAACACTGTAGGTTGAAAAGTAACAATTTTTGTTTAGAAACTATTCCTCCAGCAGGGTCTCATGTAGTTCAGTTGGTTTTGACCTTGCTATGTAGTCAAAGATGAGCTTGAACTTCTGATCCCCCAGTGTTGGGATTATAACTGTAATACTTTACATAGGTTATACGGTGCTAAGTGTGGGGTTTATAGCATTGTACATGCTTAGCTAACAGAGCTATGGCTCCAGCCCATAATAACTACTTTTTAAGTTTAATTCTTTCATGGGTCATTGCAATTCTTTACTATTAAAGAAAATTTTCGTACCTAAACAAAACCAAAGTTCTAACGGCTTGATGCAATCAGCATTTATTTCACTCACTACAATGCCAGACGAGACTTTCTCTATTCAGTGACTCTCTCTGTGTCACCTTATGGAGGGATTTGAAGACATGGGATCGGGTCCTTTCATCTAATGCCCTGTCCATGCAGGAAACTGAGGCTTGACTTCATAGGAATGCATATTTATTCTGCAAAGAGATTTTCTCACAGGATTTTGCTCAACTGAGCTCTCATGATTTACACAGCACATGGCTTCATTTGAAGTCGTACTCAACATTGTCTTATACTAAAATGTTGTGGAAAAATGACATTTACTCATTCTTCCACATGTCTTTGATGGTGGTATTCTGCCATTTGTACATGTTTAAACTTATAATGCTATATTTTTTTCTTTTCCCCATCTTTATTAAATTGGTTATATCTTATTTACATTTCAATTGTTATTCCCTTTCCTCGTTTCCTGGCCAACATCCCTCTAACCCCTTCCCCAGCCCTTCTCTATGGGTGTTCCCCTCCCCATACCCCCATTACCGTCCTCCCCCCAACAATCATGTTCATGGAGTTCAGTCTTGGCAGGACCAAGGGCTTCCCCTTCCACTGGTGCCCTTACTAGGCTATTCATTGCTACCTATGCAGTTGGCTAGAGCCAAAATTCATCGTTAGAGAACCAAGAAGTAGATGTCCAATATGTCTCCTCTTACTGCCACATTGATTTTTCCATTTAAAAACTGTGTCTTTATGGCTGAAACTTTTTACTAATTTAGTGATCTTCATTCCTAAGGATTAAAGGAATATGTCAACTAGGGCCAAGACTTTTGAACCTAAAATGAGTCAGCCTCATGGCCCCTGTGAGCTTTTCATTATCTTTTCAAGGTACAACTATTTTATAATACTAGTATTGCTTTTTTTAGAGATTAATGTTGATTTTCACAGAAAAACCATGAAGCTGCTACATCGTGAGCATAGAGAGGATCATATTTAGTACCCTGTAGAGCCTCTGAATTATCTTTAGCATGTGCGTACTATAGGTTTCCAATGCAGACAGAATGAATGAATCATTGATTTTCCCAGAATAAATGTCCAAGAATTTCTACTGGGTTGATAAGTGTGACACTGGGTGAGGTCAAAGAAAACTTCAGTGGATAATGAGACAAGTCATAAATAGTTCTCTTTTGAGTACCTTCAGAAATAATGACTGTAGAAACTCTTCCACACATTTCCATATTATTATTCTATTACTTTAAACAAGGATTGTTGATAGTGGCAAGGGTTTTTTTTTAATATCATTATTCAGTTATACATATTTAAGCTTAACCACAACTGAATCAATAGAAAATTAACCTGACCAACAGATGAAAAAAGCTATGTTGACATTCCTGTGTTTCCTTTGTGTGTGTGAGGCATGTGTGAAGGTATCTCTATCTGAGGACATATAGAGGTGTGAGGTTTTTTGCTTTAGTTCATAGTCATGCAGAGGAATGTGCACAGATGCTGCAATCAGAAAAGGTAAAAATGCAGTTATGATTTTATTCGATCATTAACTCAGATACAAATCTAATCTCCCAAAATAATCTTTGTTATGTAAAACACCCAAAGCTGCACACATAGCTACAGTACAGGTACGCAATTCTGAGATACTTTTCAACTTTTGCTAACCGCATCACTTTAGATAGTGGAGTCAAGAAAGGACTCCTGTAGTTTCTCAGCAAGATTTAAGTAATAATGATAAGGTATTGACTCGTTTTAATTTCATTATTCTCCGAACTTTTGCTCAGTAAACTTTTGTTTACTTTCTCTGGGATACCAGCAACAGCCTCCTGTGCCTCCTATGAGCAGGACATCTCCCTAATGTGAATTCTTTCCTCATAGTTTCTGAGTTACAAACAGACACTCTCTGATGGATAGTCTGACTTTATTCCTTGACATTTGATTTCTGAACTTTTAGCCTCACAATCCATACCACTCTGGAACTTCATCACACATGTCGATAAGAAAGCTCATATGTCTTTTCCTTGAACACCAGTGAAAAACACACACATTGTAAACAGTTAATAAAAGGAAGGAACTAAAGACTGCAAAAAACCCACTCCCACTTCTTACCCCTACTAAGATACTAAAGGAAGATGGACCTGCCTGTTTCTGCTCTGTAAGAAGTTCCTGTGCTAATAAAATATCTATTTAAATTATAATATTCTTGAATGTGGAGTACCATATGTCTCTTCAGTCCACCTACAATTTGGAAAAAGTTCATCCCACTTTTATGAAAGGTGGGCTATAACATGAAACCCTATCTCATGAAGCTGATCAATCAAAGTGTACAGGACTGTTTCCTAGGACTTCAGCCTTTCCAGTGCATTTGCTATCATCACTGTAGAAGGAATTACCTAAAAGTTAGAGCCTTGTGTGAAGAAATATAGTTGCTTGATTAATCTACTACTTACATTTATATTAAAAGTAATTCACTTTAGAAATCATCATTTAAATAACACAGGAATAACCTGTACTCATTTTACAGAAACATTATGCCTTTCCAAGAATTTACTGGAAAGTAGTAAGAACTTTTCATTGTTACCAAGTAAACACTCAAATTGAAAGCTAATTGAATATGATAATTATTTTTCCCTTAGATATTATAAAATTATAATACTACCATATGCTACTACACAATGTTTTTATGAAGAAGACAAATTTGAGAATTTCTAGTCAGTTTATAATCATAATATATACTATAATATGTTGGTATATCATACTTTCCTTTGGATTACAACATTCGCCAAAATTCAAAACATTTGCTCCAGGAAGGGTATGGGGTAGCTCTTAAACTTCAGGTGGTAAACAGGAAGTAAGTAAAAGGTCACATGACCAAAAGAAAACTTGATAGCTTATATCCAGCAGTAAAAATGGAATTAGTAGTGCTGGAGGTAGAGACTATGACCAGCCAAAGCATAGAAAGCTAAGTAGCTGTTTGAACTGTGTATGAATAAGCTGCCTTAGAGTTCCAGAGTTGTAGGTTTCTGGGAGTTGCTATCCATGTTGTGTGGACTTTCTGGTGATGCAGCTATTTTGAGTCATTCTGGCTCCTTTTAAATAACTATTAGTTCATAATCTTGATAGTTATCCCAATAAAAATACTCATGGGGTTCACCAAATTAGACTTTGGATTTTTATCTGTTGTGGGTTCTCTTTCTACATTGAGTAGATCTGAGTATATTTCATCTCCCCAGAAAATGTCTATTACACTATATACATATACACATACAATACACATACACATACACATATACATATATATGTATAAATGCAGATATATTTTTCTAGTTTTTGAAACTTCATGACTGAAAATAAAATAAATTTACCTGCTATTTTCTAGTAGTATTCATTTTTATAGATAGGACAAACATTGATAGATTCAATTAATTACTAGGCCAAAATTTGTAATAGTGAACAAGTAGAATCATAGTGGGAACTCATGCAATGTTGATGAATGGTCATGCCTTCACCATGAGTATTATGGCTCATGCCTTTAACCTCCTCATGTGATAGGCTGAGGAAAGAACACTACTTCAAATTTGAGGCCACCCTGGGTGACATATTGAGTTCCATGTCAGTCTAAACTTCAAGTTATTAGGTTGGAACCCCTGTTTGCACATGCATGAGCTGTAAAACCATAGTCACTCTTATTCCTTCTTTGACAACCACCCAATAGTGACTGCCAGGGGTTCAGTTCTTGACCATATATGAGCACAATACCAGCTCCTATCTGACCCACCACCATTACTTGCTAAAGCTCTATAAAACTCCCTTGTTTTAGCCTGGGTGTTCAACTTCATTGATCTCTACTTATAAGATCAGTAAACTTGCCAGAGAGCTGTCTCTCAGTAAACCTTCATTTATAATCATGATTCAGCATGAGATGACTTATTGTGTTGCTGGAGAAACATGTTATAAAGTCGAACTGTTGTCTTTTGACATTTCATTTATTTGTATTTTGGGCGTGACATGTAAAAAATGTAATTTTGAAACATCCATAATGAAGAATATGAGAACAAACCTTTAGATGAACAGTGTTTTATTATTGACTTTATGCAGTTATAAATTCAAATGAAAATGTTATTATTTTAGCTTGCTAGACATAATTTTCTTTGTAGCTACAAAGAAAATAACTATAATTATAATGTAGTATATATAGAAGGAACAAGAAAAACACATGATCATGCTTGTCATAAGATTCAGTATCCCTTCAAATGAGTTTCAAAGGAATAAGAATAAAAGCAATGTACCTCCTCTCTGGTCCTGTAATCCTCTCATCCTGTATGTGGAGCAGAGATTAAAGAAAAGGCCACCCAGAGACTGCCTAACCTCTGAATCCATTTCATATACAGTCACAAAACCCAGACACTATTGCAAATGCCAAGAAGTGGATGCTGACTAGAGCTTGATATAGCTGTCTCCTGAAAGGCTCTTCCAGAGCCTGACAAATACAGAGGCAGATGCTCTCAGTCAACCATTGGACTAGGAACAGGTCCCCAATGGAGGAGTTAGAGAAAGAACTGAAGGAGCTGAGGGGTTTGAAACCCCATAGGAAGAACAGCCAGTGATATCAACCAACCAGACCCCCACCCCAAGTTCTCTGGGACTAAACCACCAACCAAATGGAGCGACCCTTGGCTCCAGCTGCGTATGTAGCAGAGGATAGGCATCAAGGAGAGGAAAGGCCCTTGGTTCTGTGAAGGCTCTGTGCCCTAATGTAGGGGAATGCCACGACAAGGAGGTGGGAAAAAGTCAGTGGGTGGGGAGCACTCTCATAGCAGCAGGGGGAGAGGGAGTGGGATAGGGAGTTTCCAGGAAAGAAGATAACATTTGAAATGTAGATAAAGAAAATTTTCAATAAAAGGAAAAAAAGAAAGGCAATGTACCTAATACATTGAAGGTATATGAAACAAAATAATCAATTAATTACAAATTGCTAAATTATTAATGACAGTTGATTAATTATTACATTATTAATAAGAAAACAACAACATCATTTTCTTATAAGTCAGTAACTGAAAAAGTATTCCTGGTATTTTGTTACATTCAATGCAATTCTGGAAGGCTTAACTAGAGTAATAAGACAAAGGAAAGCCAAAAAAAAAAGGTTTTAAATATAAAAGAAACAACCAGTAAACACCTAGCTAGAGAAAGCTAGACTCCCAGGAGATCTGACATACCCAGGATCATTGGAGCTCTGACACACCCAAGATCACAGTTGAGGCCACAATATTGGCCACAACATTCAGCTTAACTGGGATTCCCACAAGAATCAGGGAAACCTGAACCTGTGTCCAGACAGAGGCACATATTCTTTCCAGCTTGCACCTATGCCCAGAGCAAACCCAGAGTAGCTCTGTCTCCACACCCAATTTTGCAACACCCTGAGAAAGCTTGACTCCATGGACCTTGACACAACAGGATTTCAGGATTTGGACACACCAGGATCTCAGGATCCCAGATGCAGCTTGACTTCCAGGACCTCTGCCATATCAAAGCATCTCAGATTCACGGGATCACAGAGACAGCTGGACTTCCAGGAGTTCTGACACAGCCAAGCACACAGGAGGAACAGGCCCCAGTAAGAGATAGCAAGGTCAGTTAGCATTAGAAATAGCCAGATGGCAAGAGAAAATCACAAGACCATAAGTTACAGAAATAAAGGCTACTTGGCATCATGAGAAGCCAGTTCTACCACCCCATCAATCCCTGGATACCCCATCAAACTTGCAAAGCAAGACTCAACTCTAAAATTCTATCTCATGAATATGAGGGAGGACATAAGAATGTAAATTACTCCATTAAAGAAGTACAGAAGAGCACAGGTAAACAAGTAGAAGCCCTTAAAGAAGAAACACATAAATCTCTTTAAGAAATACAGGAGAACGTAATCAAACAGATGAAGGAACTGAATAAAAACATCTGGGATCTAAAAATGGACATTGAAACATTAAAGAAAACACAAAGGGAGACAACACTGGAGATGGAAAATCTAGCAAAGAGATCAGGAGACACAAATGCAAGCATTACCAAGAGATTACAAGGGATAGAAGAGACAATCTCAGTGGTAGAAGATACCATAGAAGTCACTGACACATAGTCAAGGAAAATACAACAAGCAAAAAGCTCCTATCTCAAAACATTCAAGAAATCCAGGACACAATCGAAAGACCAAACCTGAGAATAATAGGTATAGAAGAAAGTCAGGATTCCCAACTCAAAGGACCACCAAACATCTTCAACAAAATTATAGAAGAAAACTTCCATAACCAAAAAAAATGCCCATAAACATACAAAAAACCTACAGAACACCAAACAGATGGGACCAGAAAAGAAATACCTCCTGTCATATAATAATTAAAATACCAATGCACAGATAAAGAATATTGAAAGAGATGTGGAGAAAGGTCAAGTAACATATAAGGGGAGATCAATCAGAATTATACCAGACATCTCAACAGAGACTCTAAAAGTCAGAAGATCTTGAGTAGTTGCTATACAGACCCTAAAAGAACAAAAAAGCCAGTCCAGACTACTATACCCAGCAAAACTCTCAATTACCATAGAGAAAAAGCAAGATATTCCATGAAAAAAAAACAAATTTAAACAATATCTTTCCACCAATGTAGCTCTACAGAGGATAATAGAAAGAAAATTCCATCACAAGGAAGGAAACTATATCAAAGAAAAAGCAAGAAAGTCATCTTCACACAACAAACCCAAAAGAAGAGAACCATACAAGCATAATTCCACTTCCAACAACAAAAAGAAAAGAAAACAACAATCATTGGTCCTTGATATCTCTCAATATCGATAGACTCAATTCCCCAATAAAAAGGCATAGACTAACAGACTGGACTCAGACCCAGCACTCTGCTGAATACAGGAAACATACCTAAGTGACAAAGACAGACATTATGCCCCAAATGCAAGGGCACTCACATTTGTAAAAGAAACATTACTGAAGCTCAAAGTACATATTCAACCTCATGCAATAATAGTTTAAGACTTTTACACCCCACTCTCATCAATGGACAGATCATGGGAACAGAAAATAAACAGAGACACAATGAAAGTAACAGAGTTATAAACCAAATGGACTTAACAGATATCTAAAGAGCATTTCACCCTAAAACAAAAGTATATAATTTTCTCAGGACCTCACATTATCTTCTCCAAAATTGACCATATAATCAGACACAAAACAAGCCTCAACCAATACAAGAAGATGGAAATTATCCCATACATCCTATCAGAATAGTATGAAATAAGGCTGGTCTTCAACAATAAAGAAAGTATAGAAAGCTGACATTCATATGAAAGCTGAACACCTATCTACTCAATGATAACTTGGTCAGGGAAGAAATTAAAGAATTTCCGAAATTTAATGACAATGAAAGCACAACATACCCAAACTTACAGGACACATTGAAAGCAGTGCTAAGAGATAAACTCATAGCCCTGAGTGCTTCATAAAGGAATTGGAAAGAGTATACGACTAGCAGCTTAACATCACATCTGCTAGAACAAAAAGAAGTAAATAAACCCAAGAGGAGTAGACTGCAGGAAATTCAGGGCTGAAATCAATCAAGTAGAAACAAAGAATACGAAGAATCACCAAAACCAGGAATTGGTTCTTTGAGAAAATCAACAAGATAGATAACAATTAGACACCAGAGGGCACAGAAACAGTATCCAAATTAACAAATCTGAATTGAAAAGTGGGACAAAAAAACAGAACAAGAGTAAATTCAAAAAATTATCACATCTTACTACAAAAGCCTACACTCAACAAAACTGGAAAATCTGGCTGAAATGGATGATTTTCTAGACAGAGAACAGGTACCAAAGCTATATCAAGATCAGAGAAACTATTTACATAGTCCCATAACTCCTAAAGAAAGAGAAGCAGTTATTAAAAGTCTCCCAACCAAAAATGCCCAGGACCAGATGGGCTTAGTGCAGAATTCTATCAGACCTTCAAAAAATACTTAGTAACAATACTTCGCAAATTATTTCATGAAATGGAAACAGAAGGAACACTATTTAATTCATTCTATAAAACCACACCTTTGCTGACACTAAAACCACACAAAGACCCAATAGAGAAAGAGAACTTCAACCAATTGCCCTTATGAATATCGATGCAAAAATACTCAATAAAATTCTTACACACCGAGTCCAAGAACTTATCAAAATGATCATTCAACATGATCAAGTAGGCTTCATTCCAGGGATGCAGGGATGGTTCAATATATGGAAATCCATCAGTGTAATCCATTATATAAACAAACTCAAAGAAAAAAATCCACATGATAATCTTATTAGATGCCACAAAAGCCTTTGACAAAATACAACATCCCTTCTTACTCACAGTACTGGAGAGATCAGGAATTCAAGGTCCATACCTAAATATAATAAAAGCAATATACAACAAGCCAATAGCCAACATCAAACTAAATGGAGAGAAACTTGAAGCAATCCCACTAAAAGCAAGTTGATCAGGCTGCCCACTCTCCCCCTATCATTTCAATGTAGTACTTGAAGTTCTAGCCAGAGCAATTAGACAACAAAAGGGGATCAAAGGGATACAAATTGGAAAGGAGGAAGTCAAGATATCCCTATTTGCAGATGATAAAACAGTACTCAGAAGTAATCAAAAAACTCCAAAAGAGAACACTTACAGCTAAGAAACAACCTCAGCAAAGTGGTTGGATACAAAATTAACTCAAACATATCAGTAGCTTTCCTCTACTCAAAGGACAAACAGGCTGAGAAAGAAATGATGGAAATGACACCCTTTACAATAGTAACAAATAATATAAAATATCTTAGTGTGACTCTAACCAAGCAAGTGAAAAATCTTCAGGACAAAAATTTCAAGTCTCTAAAGGAAGAAATTATAGAAGACCTCACAAGATGGAAAGATCTCTCAGGCTCATGGATCAGCAGGATTAACATAGTAAAAATGGTCATCTTAACAAAAGGAATCCTTAGATTCAATGCAATCCCCATCAAAATTCCAACTCAATTATTCACACAGATAGAAAGAGAAATTTTTCAATTTCTATGGAATAACAAAAATCCCAGGATAACAAAAACTATTCTCAACAGTAAAAGAACTTCTGGGGAATCACCATCCCTGACCTCAAGCTATACTACTGAATGACAGTGATAAAATCTGCATTGTATTGGTACAGAGACAGACAGATAGATCAATTGAATAGAATTGAAGACAGCTTTCTTCACTATTTCTTTGATAATGGAGCCAAAACCATCCAGTGGAAAAAAGACAGAATTTTCAACAAACGGTTCTGTTTCAACTGTTGGTCAGCATGTTGAAGAAAGCAAATTGATGTTTTCTTATCTCCTTGTATGAAACTCAAGTCCAAATCGGTCAAGGACCACCACATAAAACCAAATAATATGAATGTAGTAGAAGAGAAAGTGGGAAAGAACCTCAAATACATTGGCACAGTGAAAAATTTGCTGAGGAGAACACCAACGAATGGTTTATGCTCTAAGATCAACAATTGACAAATGGAACCTCATTAAATCAAAAAGCTTCTGTAAGGCAATGGACACTACCAGTAGGACAAAATGGCAATGAACATATTGGGAAAAGATCTTTAATAACCTTACACCTGATAGAGGATTAATATCCAATATCTAGAAAGAACTCACGAAGTTAGACTTCAGAGAACCAAAAAACCCCAATTTAAAATCTGGTACAGAATGAAACAGAAAATTCTCAATTCAGGAATCTCAAATGGCTGAGAAGCACTTAAAGAAATGTACAATATCCTTAGTCATCAGGGAATTGCAAATCAAACTGACACTGAGACTCTACCTCACACCAGTCAGAATGGCTAAGTTCAAAAACTCAGGTGACCGCAGATCCACTGCTCGTGGGATTGCAAGCTGGGAAATCAGTCTGGTGGTTCCTCAGAATATTAGATATAGTTCTGTGGACCCAGCTATACCATTTCTGGGCATATATCCAAAAAGATGCTCTAACATGTAACAAGGTCACATGCTCCACTATATTTATAGCAGCCTCATTTTTAATAACCAGATGCTGGAAAGAACCCAGATGCTCTTCATCAGAGGAATAGATACAGAATATGTGGTACATCTGCACAATGGAGTACTACTCAGCTTTTTTTTTTTTTTTTTTTTTTTTTTTTTTTTTTTTTTGGAGCTGGGGACCGAACCCAGGGCCTTGCGCTTGCTAGGCAAGAGCTCTACCGCTGAGCTAAATCCCCAACCCCTACTACTCAGCTATTAAAACAATGACTTCGTTAAATTCTTAGGCAAATGGATGGAACTAGAAAATATCATCCTGAGTGAGATAACTCAGTCACGAAAGAACGCACATGGCATGCACTCACTGAATATTAGTGAATATTAGGCACAAAGAAGCTCAGAATATCCAAGATACAACTTACAGACCTTATGAAACCCAAGAAGAAAGAAAACCAACCAAAGTGTGGATGCTACGGTCCTACTCAGAAGAGGGAAGAAAATAATCTCAGGAAATAGAAAGAGAGAGGGCTCTGGGAGAGTGAGAAAAGAGTGGGAGGGAAAAAGGGAGCGGGTTTTGATATGGGAGGAGATGGATGAGAAGTACAGAGAGTCCGGAATTTGAAAGCAAGTGTGTAAGAGTAGTGTAGGAGAAATTGGGAGTAGTCACTAGAAAGTAACAGATGCCAGGGACCCAAGACGTTTCTAGGACCCAATACAAAGGACATTATCCAAAATACTCAACAAAGTGGAGTTAGAACCTGAAGAGACCATATCTAAACGATAGACATGGCACCCTGTTGAGGAATGGGGTCACCCACTCAACTCAAAAATAATAATCCAGAATTCCTGCTGTCAAAAGGAAATGTAGGAACAAAGAATAGATCAGAGACTGAAGGAAAGGTCATCCAGAGACTGCCCCACCTAGGGATCTGTCCCATCTGCAGATGCCAAACCCAGATGCTATTGCTGATGCCAAGAAGCACTTGCTGACCAAGTGCCAATCCACTGGATATGGTCTCTATAGGTTCTCTCTCCCTTTTGTTGAGTATTTCAGCTAATGTCCTCCCTGTTGGGTCCTGGGAACCTCTTGGGTCCCAGGCATCTGTGACATTCTAGTGGCTATCCACTTTCCCCCTCACTCACTGCTATACACCTCCATTAAATTCTGACCCTCTGTACTTCTCCCCCATCAGGAGCCTGGTATAGTTGTCCCCTGAGCTGATCAAGACAGATGTGAATGTAGGCAGCAAAACATCTGAGTGCAGGGACCCCAGTGGAGAAGTTAGTGGCAAGGACTGAAGGAGCTGAAGGGGTTTGCCAGCCTATAAGAAGAACAACAATTTCAACCAACAAGAATTCCCAAAGCTCCGTGGAACTAAACCACCAACCAAAGAAGGTACATTGGGGGACCAATGGCTCTAGCTGGATATGTAGCTAATAGATGCCTTATTGGGCATCACTGTGTGGGGAGCCCCTTGGTCCTCTGGAGGCTCGCTGATCCAGGAAAGAGGAATGCTAGGGCACTGAGACAGGTGTGAGTGAGCATGAAGTGGAGAACCCTTATAGAGGCAGAGTGGAGGTGGCGGTGTCTGGGTTGATGGAAGGAAACTGGGAAGGGATAACATTTAAAATATGCATACATAAAATAACCTATAGGAAAAAAGGAACAAGCTGTTTTTATCATGGTTTGTAGTTGTTATTCTACCCTAAAACACACTTACACCATTATAAAACTCTGATACGCATAGCAATTCTCATAAAAGCCAATGATAAAAGGCAGTGAGTATGTGGGGAAGCAGAAAATCTTACTCAGGGCTGACAGAACTATCAAGTGGTCTACTGTGGTTGAAATCAGCATTGTTCCTCAAAAAACTAAAGAGAGATCTGACTACACCATTCACAGATGTCAGTTTCAAACACCAGGATTTGCAGTACCAGCAGCAGTCCGTCTCATGAGTTGATACAGCTGTAACATTTTACAGAATTGTCAAGTTCCCCGGTTCAGAGCTCAGTCCCATATGATTTCCTCTGACTTCAAAGGACACGATGACCTGGACTTCTGACCACTCAAGTATGAATTGGAGAAGCACCCTGTCATCTTTCATTAGTTCAATTCAATTATAAGAATGGCTGAAAGAATCTTCAAGAGATATTTGTATATTGATATTCATAACTATAGTGTGCACAAAAGCTTAAATACACAAGACAAGTTTCCACGGAAGGACAAACAGATAAGCCAAGTGTGGTTAAATATGTATAACAGAATGCTATTCAGTTGCAAAATGAAAGGAATTCTGACAAAGTTGTAACACAGATAAAACTTTGAGCTCCTTATACTAAGTACAATGAAATTGTTAACAACATATAACTAATTTGTGAAATTGAGTAATTAAAAATTGTAGAAACAGAAGACAGAATGTTAATTATTCCTGGGGTTGGGAAAAGGCAAAAGAATTGTTTATGGTATATGGCCTTTTAGTTTATATGATGCATGCAGTTGTAGAGATAGAGAATAACAACCAGAATCTTCAAGACTGTTTTCCTGGGGCTCAGAGGTTGGCATTCACTGACCTCCAATAGGCCCCAGGTTCAAATTTCAGCACCCACATGGCAGCCACTCGTAAGGTCGGGTTCAGTAGATCTAGTGCCATCTTCTAAGTTCTGCAGGCACCATAAATACATCTGATACACAGATTTATGCACAGCCAAAGCATCCATACATAAACATGAAAAAGGACTGCTGTCCCTTGCCAACCCAGAAATTTCAGACCACGACACTCTGAGTTAGGCGAACTTTTGGTTTGACAACCACATTTGAGCTCTGGCGAAGAGTTTTACCAACATTTCTAAAATTAGTTTACAGAAACTTCCAATTGCTGAGGCTGCTTTGATATTTAACTATTGCCTCTGTGATGACTAAGCAATTGGGAGCATTGTAACAAAATGTTTGACCTATGAAGGGAATCTGCACTGACCATTCAAATTAGGAAGATAACCAAGACTTTTGAAGTTCACAGAACTAATTTTTTCTTGTATAGTGTTGTAGAAAATGATGAAAATCGACCACATCAGCATTGCAAGGTTGAATTCAGTTATAATAAACTTTACCATCCTATATAATTATAGTTGAACAGAGACATTCCATCTCTATCGAAGTTGAACACTTTTTGTTTTTCTTGTTTTAACTTTGTATGGTGTATGTATGTGGTTGCTAAAATTACAGCAGGATCTCATACCTATGAGGTATATGTGTTTGGTCAGTGCACGTATGTGAATGGGGATGCTTTTGTGAGACAACACGTGAGCTGATAGAGGAATTTTAGGTGAGTAAAGGTTCTTGCCTTCCCCAATGTTTTAGACAGAGTTTCTAGTCACCACTGTGGGAAAAGACAAATATAGGTTTCATAATCTCCAAGACCATGTTCTCAGCACAAAGATTTATTTGCCCCAGAGGGACAGAGGGCAGAGAACCAGAGACAAAGATGGGAGACAGAAAATGAGAAGAAGAGAAAGGAAACAAAGGAGAAAGAAAAAAGGGTATTTTTCCTGGAGGGGGAGGGGACAGCAAAGGATTGCATCAGGATAAAAAAACATGGCATATAGGAAAATGGCAGTTTATAAAGGTATGAGGGGAACCCCATATTAGGATATGTTAGGACGAGGTGTTTAATTTTATTTGGGAACATTAATTAGATGAGCCAAAGGGAGCTTTTGATAGCTGGACCTTGGTAGTCAGCCTCAGTGGCTGAATAAAAGGCTAGAACTTGGCTAGCTTTAGGAATATAATTTAAGGTTTTGTAGCAAGGCAGAGGAAACAGGGAGAAGGGCCTGCCTGCCAAAACCTTGCTTTCTGGGCTTAGAATCCTCCACGGCCTGTGAGCTTCGGGGGATTCTCCTCTAATCTGGGGACTGTCATTTCTCTTACATGGCACTGGGATTGCTGGCACATGTTAAAATGTCCAACTTTATGTGGGTTTTGGGATTTGAACTCTGGTCCTCATGGCTGTACATTAAATCTTTGACGTTAGTTAAAATTTGGTTTCAGAGTTCTAAAACCAGCAACTATCAGTCAAAAATGCTCTTTTGAATAAAATTACAACAGGGTCTTATACCTGTGAGTCAAGGTTCATTTTGTAGTCTACTGGTGTCTAAACAGAAAGTTCTCCAGACTTCGTACAAAATCAGGAATTTTATTCACCTATGAAGAGGAGAAATTTCTTCCCTGGCCAAGGGTTTTCAGGTATGGCAATCTGCCCTAATAAAATGATTTTGTCCTTAGCTTTAGTGTATGTGCTTGCTTATTTGTTGAAAGGAAGTAACAGGTACTTATTCTACATCCAAAGTCCCCTCAGGAACGCTTCTCAGTCTTAGTTTCAGATCGGAGAACTCTTCAGATATTGTAAGTGTTAAGAGCTTCCCACTCTTGAGATTTTTTTTATCTCCTTGTTTCACACTAATAAAAGCTTAATAAGCTTGAAGGGTTAGCAAAACTGAAAAAAAGCATGGGGTTCTTGAAAAAAAAGAAAACAGCTCTGTGTCTCTTACACTGCAGGAGACCAGTGAGAGAAACAGAGCATCATAGGTGTAATCTGTCCTTTCTTATCCTTCCTTCAGCGGGAAAGCCTGGAAAAAGGCTTGCATTTCCCCTCTCAGAAAATACTTCTAGTGTTTAATTCTTCAAGTAATTAGGGTGATTTCCACTCTATCCGATTTTGTTTCAATCTCCAGTGTTATTACTGTTCCCTTGTTTGAAAACAAATCTTTTCTGATGTTGTATCTGGCGACTCACTCATTAAAACTTTAGAAAAATCCTTTCCTTCAGAAAGTTCCACCCCACTTAGAGAGGCCCAGCTAAAATTCTTTCCATTCCATCATATTAATTAAAACCACCTTTCCCTTAAACAGTTTCACTGTAACAGGGAAGAAAAAAATGTAAGTAGATAAGATGGAGTGCAGTGGAAACAGAAACAAAGAAGAAAGAAAAACCGAAAGCTGGAGACTTGATTCTTTTGGCGTCCTTACTGGCAGCTCAGGCTGGGTGGATACTCCAGTATTAAGTAACTGGCTTAGGTTTTGTTGCCATATTCACATCTCAAATTTGCGTGTGTGTTCCTTTCTTCTAAAATTGACAGAAGCACTGAAGGGAACATCACACCGTCATTAAAAGCAACGAGAATGCCCCATCTGTCGTGCCTTTCAGGAATCCAGCCCACTAATTTTTGCTGTGGGTTTGATGACTCAACCTCTCAAGATGCAAAAGAATATCCTCATTTTGCAGAGTTGCCAGATCTCATTCACTGGAGCAAAGACTCTTCACGTGGGGCTCGTTTGCAGGCAGTTGTTTATCTGTTTACATATTTAATCAATCTGTCTCACTGGAAGGAGTCTGTCCGAAGTATCCAAATAGCAAGTAAACTCATCGCTCGGCTTTGTGCACCCTTCTCTTTGTGGTCCACAGGTTTCCTTTAGTCTTTCCTTTCTCAGTTCTTCTTTCCCTCTCTAATTGAATTCCTTCTCTTAGTGACCTCATTCTTTCCTTACACTGTGACTTTTATTTAATTTTCCATATTTGAACAAAATAATAACGTCTTCACTTATATAACTTCCTTTTAAAACTGGCCCTTGTTAAGCCAAGTCTTTATTTTCTCTGGCTATTTTGAAGCGGATTTTACGAAGACCAGACTGTTTCTGATTCCCTACGTGACCCATGAATGACTTCAACCTTCAGATCCTTCTGCCGCTACCTACTCTCCAGAGTACAGGGACATTCATTCCAGTTTCTGCAAGGCTAGTACCCAGGACCCTGGTCTGGGCCATCTTACCACGTCCCAGCTATGTTTCCTCTATTAAAAAACAAAAACAAACAAACAAACAAACAAACAAACAACAAAAGAAGCAGAACTGTTTGAGAAACCAAGGCACAGATTTGAACTTGCATATCTGGCCTAGACAACCGTGTTCTTTTTATCTTTTAAACGTTTCGTGGAGTGCAAACAATAAACAGGAGCTGAAATAGCACAGAGCCCCTATCTTTTGGGGGTCGCCTTGGGGCCAAGTGTCCGGCGCTGCGGCATCCCCGAGAGCCCTCCTCCTGCGCTCGGGCCGCTCGCTTCACCCGCCCGCGGCCCTCGGTCCGCCTTGGCAGCGGGGCTCCTGTGACTCAGCCGCCGGCCCATCGCTGGCCCTGGCTGACACCCGCGAGGAGGTGACGCTTGGCTCGAGGTGCTCGCCGGGGTGGGGGTCGCCTCTCGCCCGCGCTTTACGGCTGCCGAAAACGGGCCCCGCCGGCCGCCGTACCGCAGACCCGCGGCGCCGCTCAGGTAACGCGAGTCCCGGTCCCCGTTCCGCGGGAGCCCGCCGGGCGGCGGGGCGAGGCCGGGTGCGCACCCGCTGATCTGCGGCCTCTGCGCTTGCGAGTCCCGGGCGACCTGGTGTGGGGACACCAGCAGCAGAAGCCCGACGGACCGGGCTTCCCGGCCACCCTCGCGCTCCCCGCGCTATGTCGCTGTGCTTTCCCCGAGTGGCCGTCGGGTCTGAAGCATCCCCACCGCTCGGCCGTCTCGCACTAGTTAGGGCCCCGCATCGCTAAGGGCACTCAGCCCAGAACTAAGTTACTGGGTAGATGTTAGTCCAGCGGTGCGGCTCAGAAACTTAGGAAACTGTTTCTCTCGCAGCGAGACACTCGCATGTTAACTCCAGTCAGCCAGGAGCGAGAGTCTGTGCTAACCAGGGATGGGAAAAGGATGCAAAATTCTGTCCCTGCCCTCTGGGTGCTCTTTGTGCTGAAAGGAACCGCCTGAGTGTCAGGATGACAAACCCATCCCCAGTGGTAGTAAAAGAAAAGAGATTGAAGGAAAGGTTGGACTTTAAACTGCTAGTTAATTAGAGGTTTCCTCGTTTCTTTTTTACCCCTCAGAAATTCTTCATGGAAATGGGATATTTAGGGACCCCTCCCACTTTTACAATCAGCAATTACCTCTGACCTCAGAATTTCTCAGGAATACAATTGCTTTATCTAATCCAGTCTGATACCACATAGAGTATTCCAGAGTTTTTCTTAGAATTCCAGTGCGAGGGAATTATATAATTTATCAGTTACATAAAGCATTACTAGGACATCTGAAAAGCTTGATTCTTGCTTATACATGTAATTAACAGATATTGCTGAGTACCTACCAAACACTGCCCTAGGCATTAGAGTAGAGCAGACTTTCTTAGTTTCTTGGATTATACCTTCTAGTAGGAAGCATATACTATAAGAAAAATAAGTTTGTGTGTTAAGCAATTTAAAACGGCTAATAAAGGAAATCTTCAAGAGAAAGTAACATATTTCAACAAACTTAAACAGGTGAGGGAGTGAACCGAAGGCTGTCTGGGTCCTGAGTGCTCTAGGCACAGAATAGCAAGTCTACAGAGGCCTTGTCTGTTGTTTTGTTCAAGGATAAAGAAAGAAGTTTGTGTGGCCAGAGTGGAATTGAAGAGAGTGTAGTGGGTATGGCTTCTAACTTTCTCATAGGGGCTAGAAAGTATGGCGTTATAATTTAAAAGATATTGCAATATCTCTTAAAGTAATGTGGAAGGCCTTTGGAGTATTTTTACAGAAAGGGAATGAAATGATGATACATCTTTTTCAAAACATCACTCTGATTACTGGGTTGGGGGCAACTGTGTTGTCCAAAGCAGTGATTTATAGCAGGGACACGAATTAGCATAATAGGCAGAATTTTCGTTTACTGAGCTGGGGAGTATGGTAGGACACTGATGTGCTTTTAGGATTAGGACATTCATGCATTAGAATATTCAAGTTATGTCAAGCAGGCAGTTGGTTGTAATTTATATGCTACAGAGTTTCAAAGGTGGGCAGAGCAGTGGGACATTGTTACATGTTCTCTCTTCATTCAAAACAATGTAACCCTCTCTACTGCACATACTCACTGTTTCTATTGTATTCACTCTTTTCTTTTTGCAAAATTTTTTGCCCCTTTTTGATGTGCCCTGGGCCTTGGAGTGTATGATATAAATATTCTGTCACTTATTCTCAGGATTTTGACCAGTTAACCACTGCCTGTCCCCACTCTCCGTGCCCCGGGACCCCACCAGTACCATTAACAAAGACAGTGCGTAATGCATGGAGCAGCACTTAAACAGACATTTCTGGGACTGTGAACATAAATATTAGAAGACAGAGTCACTGTATATCTGTTTACCAAACAACAGTAGATTATGCCTCCGAACTACTGTTTGACCAGGCATGTATGTTTCTTTTCATGGAATGGGACTCAAATCAGAAAATGATTTGTTATCTTCCAAACAACCATGTCTTCGCTGCACTATTAATAGCACTTAGAGTCCACAGCTGGTCCAATGTTACTAACTCTCTTTTCCTCTGGAGCAGGCCACATAAACACCTTTAGTCCCCATGAGCAATAGCTCATAGGAAGAAAGCTTCAAGCTCAGTTCCACATTGATTTCTGTGTCCGCTAACCAAAGTGGTGTCTCAGCAACAGGGTGTTATCAATTGTTCTGGCAGGCAACCAAGGGAAGAGGCAACGTATTCTCCAGGGTGGGGGTAGGGTGGGTCTATGGGGAGCCCTTTGGCACGCAACTCATAGACAATCATTTTTATTTAAAAATCCATGATGCCTGGGCACAGCATTATTCACCATGCAGTACTAACAAACTTTTAAAATTGTATATTTTAGTTACTGTATAAAGGTTTGGTCTCTGTGTAGCTTTCTAATGAATCTTTAATTTTGGTTAATCTTCCCTTCACCCCCAGCTAGCTTCCTGCCATCTCTGTTTAAGCCTTTTTATGTCTTATATTTCCTTTCTATCCAGACTTCCATATGACAAGTGGCATTTTTCCCTCCCCATGAAGATGCAGTCCATCCATCTCATTATGCCTTCCTTAATTCCTGGTCTATACGAATATCCCAACCAAACACAGAAATATAAGGTTCAAAGCTAGGGTAGATACGCAAGAGAGACTATGATATCTGTTTTTCTGTGCTGGGTTATTCAGTATATTTTTTTTAGCTCCATCCTTTTTTTCCCTTTTAGTGATGAATAGAGTTATATTGTTTCTATGTACTACATTTTCAGCATTTGTCAGTTGATGGACATCTAAGCTGGTTTCATTCCCAAGCTACTGTGACTAGTAATCTATAATAGGACATAGAATTCTATCATAGGGGCCAGGAACTGCATAACTGGGTATGCATTATATGTATATGTATACTTTCTTTGGAGAAACACATAGGTTGGTTCCCATAGTACTTTCCTAGTTCACATTCTCACCAACACTGTATTGGGATATCCCCTTTCCCACAGTCCTGCCAGCATTTGTTTTGTTGTTTTTTCCTTGATAATAATAACTTTGACAGGAGTGAGATGAAAAGTAGTTTTAATTGTGTTTATCTGATGGCTAATGATGTTGAACATCTTTAAAATTATTTATTGATTATTATATTGCTTCTTATGAAGCCTGTTCAGTTCCATAGTACTCCTTCCCCTTTTATCAAGTTATCAGGAATTTAGAGCCTTGGTCCATGCTCTGCTCCTTAACTACACTCCTAGCTCTGATACTTTTGGCTTTCTCTATCAAGATTGGGAGAATGGCTGTAGTTGGAAAGAGTATTGTTACAGAATATTTTTCTTTGTTCATGCCAATTATTTTTTGAATCCTTAGGATAAAATAGGATATGGTATAAAGTCTTAGGCAGGGGATGTAGTAATCTCTGTGTAAATGAGATTATGTCTGCCTTCATATTATTTTTCCTGCTAGAAAAAGAAGGGTATACAGGAACATGCCAGTGGAATTAAAATGCCACATGCCAAGCACTAAATATTTTGAAGCTCTTAAAAATTAACGTGAAAATGACCAATTTGTGTCAAGAACAGCAAAGTACTCATAAGATTCAAGAATTCACTAATTTTCCACTGATTGTGTGTTGTAGGGAGGGAAGGGGAAAGAGACTGCAGTTAGTGGACCAGAGTGGGATCTATTATAAACCTCTTCTCTAGGGAGGTTGGTAGAAGTTTGAGCTGGTTCTATATATGACTGTGGTGAGCTGAGTAGCTTTGCTCTCTTCTTATCTACTCTGATTGCCTGAAGAATATGGAGATCACTCTGTATCAAGGGGCTGCAACTGTCCCAGACCAAATCCAACCCATCATATGGTTTTATAAATAAAGCTTTTTTGGGATCCAACCATATCTACCCATTTCTTTTCTCTGCTCACGTGTGCCACACTAGAACTGAAAACGTCTAATTATCTGACCCTTGCAAATGTTAGTGAACACTCTTTCTATTATGTTGTTTAATAGCATCAATGTTAATATACTACCTGACTGAAAATTGGTAACAATAGCTATAATAATTTTGAGTATTTACTAAGGGCCAGAATTTTTCTTTCACTTAGAATGCAATAATTTATTTAATATCAACCAAAGTATTGTCAGATAACTTTTATTATTTTCACAAATGAAGAAACTATATATGTTATGTATGTATATATAAGTATATACATGTACTTATATATGTATAAGGTGAATTAAGAACTTTCAGGGGGAAATTGCATGGGGCTTCAATCCTAGACGAAAGCTACAAGCAATTAAGGATGGTGAGAATGCAGTAAATGGTCTTCTCAGTTGCAGGTCAAGTGCAGGTAAGTGGTCAGTCCTGATATCATATACATACAAGTAACATTATATAGACATATACACATGTATGTGTAGTGCCAGGAAGCATTTGTGAACCCCAAAAGACCAAGGACACTATTCCGATGTACTCACACGAGGGTCTTTATTACTAAGTTGGAGCTTGGGCTTACTCACCAGGGCCATGCAGGACGGTTTGGTGAAGCAGCCCCAAACTCTCATCCAGACAAGGTTTTATAAAAAATGGGACCAAGTGATGGGGTATCTATTCTGCAAACAACTAATTGAAGAATTGTTGTAAGCTGACAGGTGGGTGCTCCTAAGCAAGACCATGAACAATACACGCAGTCTGAAAGTACATATGAAACAATCATAGTACTCTTTGATTAACTGTTGATAGGAAGTATCAAGGGAGTAAATCTAGGGTATAGGTCAAGGACAAGCTGTGGGGTCCTTCCTGCTACTTGGGTGCAGCTTGGGTTCAGTTGCAGGTCAAGTTCTCAAGTTCTTTTTAAGATGGAGGCCAGTGCCAAGATGGAGTAGGTTTGACCTCTCATATATATATATATATATATGTATATATATATATATATATATACATATATATATATGATGCAGATCTATGTATGTAACAACAAAGAAATTAGAGAATATCAATCTGAGAGTGAGTGAGCAAGGGAGGATATTTCAGAAGAGTTGAAGGGAGGCAAAGAAAGGTGGAAAATGATGTAATTATATCATATTTTTGTTTCCAAAAAGGAAATAATTTGCTAAAAATTTTACAGAAAAGAATGGATCTAGGTACTCTTTTTTGACTGTCTGTATCCTTAATTTTAATGGGACAGTATTATTTGGTACATAGGAAAATGTATGTCATGAATAGAACTCTGGCTACATTGAGCAAAAAGTGTAATTCATACATATTTGTGTTCAAATAAAATTCTCTATCATGAATTTAAGAGCTGATTATTCTAAATGAACATTATAGTTAAATACCAGTGAAGTCCAAATACGCCTTAATAGAAAGTCCTATCAAGGCTTCACTTTTTTTTTTCAGTCCTAGAAAGCAGGATCTGTATAAAGTAATTAAATAGGAAATGATACTGCAAGAGGAGCTTGTCATTATTTCTACTGACAGTGTTGCTACTGACAGTTTTCAGAAGTTCATCTCTTGAGAATGTGGTGCAGCTAATAGAAAAGATTAGTAGCTAAAGACGCAGATCCAGAGTATAATCTAGGTCTATACACAATGTGGATTGTATCTGTTCTTTGTTCTTTGTGTTTTTAGATTTTGTTTTGTTTTATCTTCTAAAGCATGGCCCATAACTTAAGAAAAAAATTAGGGCTTCCTACAGCTAAAAATGTTACAATTATGTGTTTTTACACTGTATGTAATAAATTAAGGATCGTATATAATAAATAGGAGAAGTCACTTGTGATAGATGAAAGTTGAAAGTTTATGTCCCTGCTGCACACATAAACACATATACAATACACAAAGTATTCACTTGATATTCCTGTAAGATCAATGTGACTCACTTTTTATTTGAGATTTATTAAATTCTGTAGTTATATTTAATTTATAGCTAATTAAATTCCTGCCGTGAGATTTTCTTGTCCTTGTATGATAATTGTTATAATCCTTGTAGGATAATTTTTCCCCCTTGAGTTTGAATGGGAAGCTAGTCTTGATGAATTCCTTGACCTCATGATCTGGCAGCTTGTCTCACGTTTTCTTTAGCAAAATTTGTTTCATTGCTCAATTTGTCTGCTAGTTAAAAGCAAACAGGACACCTGAAATCATGTGTCTGTTTCTCACACATTGCCTGGGCTATTGATGCCAGGCAAAATTGTACTTTAATTGTTTTGACATTTTGATCTGAACAGGGCAGACACAAAAGGTGATTCATCTTGCCTAGTAGCCAACTATTTTCAACTCAGCATGATATTCCCCTAGCAACGTGCTTATGAATGCTGTATCACCTTTAAAAAGTTAAGTTTTAATCATATTGGGATTTTTTTCTCAGATTTAATTACAGGATAGGATTTGATAACCATCAATAGATGTACTAGATTTTTCATCTGAAAACTATCTAAGAGGCACTGTGAATCCTTTGCAAATAGATAATAAAAAGTCCATACTTGGTTAGGGGTGGGACCCGGTATCTACCTCTTCCCTCTCAGTGCTGGGACTCTATGTGGCTTGAACCTGTGCAGGCCCTGTGCATGCTGCCACAGTATCTGTGGGTTCATATGTGCATTTGTATATGGAAGATTCTATTTTCTCGGAGTCAACTATCACCTGTCTCTTACAATATCTCTGCCTCGTTTTCCGCGTAGATCAATTCTTGAGCTTTGAAGGAAGAGGTTTGATGAAGACATAACATTTGAGACTAAATGCTCAGATGTTTTTAATGCTCTGCATATTTTCCACTGTGGATCTCTCTGTGTTAATTCCCATCTACTGCAAATTGAAAATAATGACGTTGTTGAGATTCAAGTAACTCATCATTATCAATTCTTCTCTTTAATGTTGAAAGTTACTCGGTTTCATTATTGACCGGTATATGTATGTTAAATCCAGCTGTTCTTTTATACTTTTCATTGTTATATACAAAATTTAATTGTGTGATTTTGTATCCTTATCAAGGGTTCAATTTTAAATCAAATCAAAAACCTCCGAGTAAAATCTTGATGTGTTTGCATTATAATACAGGCATTTTTTGCATGCTTCTACTTTGAACTCATGTAAGTTTTTTTTTTTTCATAACAAAAAGTCCCTCACATTGTGTTTGGAACAAAAGAGCTACAAAACGTGTAAATTAGTGTTTGATTAAAATGGCCTTGCTATTGTACTTTATGACATTTCTCGGTATGGTTCACCTTCCTTTTGTATTGCATACATAGGTTGTGGAAGCATTTTCAAAGTCCATACCTCGTCTGTCTGCATTGTTCACCATTCGCTTTACTATCTGAACAATGGCACAAACCCTTTAAAGCAGTGCTCATGAGTGCAGCCTTAAGAATGCCAAAGGGTAATGGCAGGACTTCAGCTGCTGTTCTCTTAGCAATTATAGCCTCTTCTGGGACATCTGCCTTTTGTCTTTCACCTTATCTTTTACTTGTTCATCTATTTTATCTATGATTTCCCTTTGGATTTTTAAACCATTAACTTATGGAGTGATGTTAATAAAAGCCCACTACTTAACTTGTGTTAAGAATGGTGTATGATTTAAGATAGCATTAGCGAAACCGTTTGACATTTGTGTGTATGGAGTTTGTCAGATGGGTGTTTAAATCCCAGTTTCCCATCTCACTGTACTATTTGGTGCCTGATGGATTTACTTATACTTTACTCTCTACTATGAGAGTTATATCTTCTCCTTTTAGGGTGGTTTTGATATATGCAAGGAATTCAGCCCTAATACTTCCTCTGTCCCTGTCCTTTTCAGGTTTCCTTCATTCTTTATTGTCATTGAGAAAAGCATGGTAAGATAATGGGTGGGCCAGTGGGCATCACTGTTTTCTTCTCTATTCTTTCTTAACCTCAAATGAATGTCAGGGGTTCAGTAGGGAAGTATTGTAGAGATATTGTTTGAGTTCATGAGGGTGTTTCATTGTGTCTGAGAGATGAGAGACTTTACATGTTGTTTGACACATAACCACATATTGTCACATGTCTGTATTATGGTAATGTATGGTGACTGCTCACTGTTTTGTGAATGAATCGTATTTTGTTACTCACCCAGTGAGGCTGATTAGAATGTGACTTGAATTAGAGACTTTTGCTCAATTTCTTTCCAAAATCCTACCTTCATTTTAAAAACAGTAATTTTAAGTTTTATCAAAAATTAGTTTTCCTATAATATATTCTGATCACTTTTTCCCTGCCCCAGCTCTTTCCAGATTTTCCTAAAGTCACATTTTTTTCTTTTTTCTCTCATTAGAAAAGAAATAGGCACTAAATCTAGAGCCAGACACATGGAAAAAATAGTCAAAAACTACCTTTGATTCATTCCATAATTCCAACTCCCCCAAAGTTGTTTTTTACATATTTGCATTCAATTCCTCTGCCTTTCCTTCTTTAAATGACAAACAAGTTTAGCATGAGTTAAAACATGCTTTTGTGTTTCTTTAAGTGCCTCCTTCCTCCAAGATGTTAACCTCTAACTTCCCTCTGCTGTGGTTAGGTTCATCTTTCCACATATCTGGCTGCCTTTACTTGGACACTTTGCAGTGTGTTCTCTCCAAATACCCTGCCTCTGGTTTCATTTGCTATATGGCATAGCCTTGTTTAATCTTTGCCTGTTTATTCAGCTCATGCTTAAAGAGGGTGTATGTATAAATATGTATAGATTAAGATATAGATGTAGATAGATATGATATAGATAGATATGGATTATACATAGAGATGATATAGATATAGATAGTATAAATATAGATATAAAGATAGAGATATAAAAAGTGAGGATTTTTTTCACTTGAATGTGTCTTAGAATAGCTGATTTGGTCTGTACTCTGATTATTGGATTGCTGACAAGCTTATGAGTTAGGACTGGGTAGTTTTGAGATTCATCTCAGCTGCTGTCCACATCCATTCAGTAGAGGGTTCACAAGGCCCAGTCCTGGCTGAAAGTTATTAGCCGTTGATGGCTGCTATGGTGGGGGAGTCCATTTTTTCAGGGGTGTGGCCTCTCCTAGGTTGTCTGTTACCCAATGGATGGCCCTACACCCATGCACATACCATCCCAACTATTCTCAACCCTTACAGGAAAGAAAGGAAAATAGGAGAATGGGAAGTCGGGAAGGTTCCACAGGGATGTCTTCGGGAGAACATGAAAGCAGGAACAGAGGATGGACATGGTCAAAATACTTTCAAATTCTCAACGAGTAGATAATGAAGTTTTAAACCTAATTTTTAAGAAGTTTTGGTATAGTAGTGGTATTTTTGTTAAAATGTATAGCAAACATTATTCTTATTCTTATTTCACATTAATATCGTAGAGCTAATGAGCTGCTTGTTATTACTTCCTAAATTAGTTAATATTTCTTTAAATCTCTGCTGTTTCTTGGAGATAAAACGATGGTCAAAATAGCATGCTTGCTGTCTTTCAGGATAGGCAATCCTGGGAGGGTGGGCAAGTGAGATACAAGTTGTGTTGGTGAGCAGGGATGATCCAGAGGAGTTAGCCCCACGTTCTTTGGGCAGTTTCTTCTGAGTTAAAAGGGGGATTCTGCGTTATACTTTCTCTTCAGTCATTGTACCTGTTGTTTTCCTTTAACGTTACTGACAAAAGCTAGGTAAGCCTCCCTGTCTCAATCCTACTCTATTGTCTCCTTGGTTAGTTTTAAATTTTATATGCGTTTATAAAGTTTAATATTTTTCTCACTTATCATCTTCTGTGCTCTTAAGAGAGGAAACAACACAAAACAAAACAAAAAACAATCCAGGGAAGCCTGTTTCTAGAGGATTGGATGACACCACCTAGGATACAAGACATTCAGACCAATGCAGGAAGTGGAAGAATTAGACCTTAGTTTGCTTTTCCCACTTATGTGCAAGGTTTGCATTTGAACATCAGCCTTGCCTTAGAGAAATGCACACGAGGAGTTCTAGTAGCCCTCACAGGATTCCTTCAGTCGTTTTGTAGTGGAGCATTGGTCTTACTCAATACTTTATCCTTAAAACCATAACTATAACTGCTGCTGCGCTTTAGGACCTTCAGGGAAGGGGACCGCTGTAAAGTTCAAAGATAGCATCTTTACGTTGGTGCAGTCTTTGAAATAGTATCCAACTGATGCTTCCCAGAGTGGAATTAGAGCTTCCAGTGACAGAGATCTGGTTTTCATGTTTAAATCCATGCTGTAATATGAATGTCTGTGACTACGAAGTAATATAAAAAAACGTAAAGTTTTTTAAAGATGCCTTAACCTATTAATTAGATCCTGGCAGCCATGCTAGGATTAAAAATGAAACCAGTTTTATAGTTTTTCTGCCACATAAACATGTTTCTTAGAACAAAATAAAAAAACCAACTGAAAGTAAACTAGTTCTTTCTCTCTCCTCTCCTCTCTCTTAGTAAGACTCATAAATAATTTCTCAGATAGAAAAGTTATGGTACCAGCGATCGTAGGTAGAGACTGAAGCACACTGTAGAAATAAACTAGCACCGGCCCCTAGTTCTTCCTATGCCCTGAGTGTGCTTCAGTCTGAGTAGGAGCTGAGGAAATGAAGTGTCAGTTTTACATTAGTGTTACTGTTTGTGGACAACAGCGAGGGAAGACAGAGACCTTAGGTAACATTTATTGCTACTTTAAGATGATTTGATAGAAAGAACTAAGTGATACGCACTACAAAATTAAGGTCTTTTGGGGGAATTTTCTGATAGAAAAGTATATCTACTTAAAAGAATTTTATTTAAAATTGATTTCAGACAATTTCTTCAAACATTGTATGCTTATAATTTTTCTTTATTAAAACAGTAGTTGCTGCTGAGCGTTCAGAATGCTATAGATAGTATATTTAAGAAAGAAAAAGCAAAATATAGTTTTAATTGTAAAAATTTAGTTATTATTTCTCTCTTTCTGTATGTGTGCATATGTATGCATGTATGCGTGCATGTATGTATCTATAATGTGTGCATTATGTACAGGTATATAGGCATCCATAGCAGCAAGAAGAGCACCGTATTTCCAAAGGATTGCAAGCCATGCCCTCTGGATTTTGCAAATGTAACCCAGATTTTCTGTAAGAGCAACAGGAATCCTTAACTGATGAGCCATTTCAATCCAACAGAACGTGTGCACTTTAGTAACCAATGATTTTACAACCAATATACATTCTGTATAGTTTTTAATCTTCTCTTCTTTTTGTATTTTCTTTTTATAATTTCAAATTTATAGTAGTATTTGGAATTTTATGATTTTAATAATAGTGTATAGGTCACATCTTAGACATTAAAATTTTTAATGTCTGGTGGTGACATGATTCATTATTCACCTTGGCCATACATATTAATCTACTGTTCTATTGTCAGCCATTTCAGCTGTTTGCACAATTTTTACACCCTTAATTTAGTGCAAGTTTACTTTCTTGAGAATTCCTTCAAATGAGTAAGATTATTCAAAATATTTTTTCTGAAAATTTGTATTCCTCCCTCCCTTCGCTTCTCCCCATTATATGCTAGCTAATTCTTGCGGTGTTCCTCTCCCTATTCTGCCTCCTCTATAGATTTCTGTGTTCTGTGCCACCGTATGGCAGCTTGCGTTCACTTGGAGTAAGCACATTGAAGCTGTACACAGGCGAAGAGGATGAGGTTCCTCTCCTCAAGTTAAACCTTAAACCTCAACACAGGTTCCTGTAATTAGATACCGTAGGTGACAATCTTTGCAAGAATTTGAATAAAAATTGTTGAATCAAGAAGTGCTTATTCACTTTGCAGGATTTTTTTCTAGCACACATTTTTTATCATATTATTATGCAAACCTAGTATTTCATGCCATTATTAGTAAGTCTCTGTGAACTTAGTATTGATTTTTATGAATAATTTACTTCATATTGATCTCAAAGCATAGCTGCTTCACCATATTATATTCTAAACATCAAATTGGATACCAAGCCATATCTAAATGTAATAATTCTTTTCAATAAAATTCATCACTTTATAGTAAAAAATGAATATCACTGTAGGCACTACTATGGATGGAAAAAGATAAGGCCTTTAGCATCTTTATGGGATATGTGGATTTTCTTCTAGGTTCAGAAATTCTTATTTGTATTGGAAAAATGCTATGACTCTGTGCTTGACTATTATAGGAATTGAAATATGTATTCCTTTGGGACACATTTCTTTCTTCAACATTCTTTTCATTTGACACCATTATCATTTATTCTAAAAATATATGTGAAAACTATCACACTCAAGTGTTGATATGATTTTTGGGAAGATGTAATGTGTGATCATTAATTAATGTCTGTATTTATTCATGCGGTTTTAGAATAGCACTTGAAATTCTATATGATGTAGTTCTTTTCTATACCCTAGATAACTTGAAAGGAACAGTACTGTCCAATCTCCCCCTTGGGCCCCTGTGTGTTTGTATATGCACTTGTATGTGGGTGGGATCATTATTTTTCAGTATCTAAGATTACAGTAACATACAGATATCATCATATTTCATTAAAAGAATAATTGTGGCAGAAATAATTCAACTCTGTGTTGTGTTATATTGTCTTTGAAGTTTTTCATGTAATATATGATGTTTTAAAAAGATTTTCCATTTAACAGCATTTCTAGTTTTCATTATCCAATCATTTAATGCCACTGTTTCATAGTAAACACACAAGAAAAGGTAGAAACAGCATTGGAATTTTTTTCCTTAAGAACTTTTTCTAAATATCATTTCTTACTGTTTTATTTGTCCTTTGCTGTTGAAAAACCCTTATGGTCTCAACATCAACAGCTTACTGTGCACTTGAGCAAGAGGATCTAGCCACCATTTTCCAATAGGAAGTCAAGTCAGAATTTGTAACAGTTTTCACAAATATATTCCTTTCAGGGTAAACATTTTCTTCTCTGTCCTAAGTTTATTATATTAGATCAACTTACAAAACATTTAATAAATAGGAAAAGGAGCCATGGATCTAAGAAGAAGGGGAAAAATTGATACAGCAGTATCTGCAGTGTTTATAGGTATTACAACTGTTGCGCCTAAACTTAGGCAGCATGCGCGAACCCACAAGACCACCAAGGAACCAATTCAGTGCAATCGCACTAGGGCCTTTATTCAAACTTGAGCTTGGGCTCACTGCTGTCACTGATGCAGCAGGATGGGAGAGTGAAGACTGATGCCTCAGCAGGACAAGGTTTTATAGGAAATGGCAAACACGCAAGAGGTTGCAGCCTGGCAAACATCTAATTAAATGACTATTATAAGCTGACATGAGAGTGCTCTGAAGAAAAACCGTGCACAGTCACAAACCGGCTTAAAGTACATTTGGAACTACCAGGCTAATGCAGATTGGCTGTTGCTAGGGAGTAACTCTGGGGCATGGGCCAGAGACAAGCTATGTGGTTCTTCCTGGAACTTGGGTGCAGCTTGAGTTCAGTTGTGGGTCAAGTTCTCAGGCCACTTTTCTTTTAATATGGAGGACAGTCTCAAGATGGAGTAGGTTTGACCTCTCACAATAACATGGCTCATTCTGAAAAAGTAAAAAAAAAATCTAAATTCGTGAATGCGAAGAAACAATGTAGTGAATCAAGTCTCTTGTCATAGAGGTGTCAGAGTGTGTGCATCCTGAGTTAGGGATACTAGCCATCCCAGCATACTCTTGAATGAAAATGGGGAAGGCAAAGGGAGCCTTGGGAATAAGTACTAGGAAACTGCGAAGCTGCAAAGGTAAGTCAATTTATATTGTAGATTTGGGATAGGACAAATCTGGGAAAATTTGTTTTGTTTGTAAAATTGTTGATCATAAAACAGAGGTGCTAATAATAGACTTGCTTTCACCAAGAGTCAAATCAGTAATGCGTATACTTCACTGACGATGCTCTGCCATGTTTTTATAAGCTAAAACACTTTAAAAGGACTTATGCTAGTTAGTGACTCAGCCTCCAAAATGAAGACCTCACAGCCTAGGAATTTGACAATAAAGACACCAAGAAATGTTACAGCTCAAGTCATCAAAAGGAGATGGTCCCTGAAGTATCTCCTGTTTTTTGTTTGTCTGTTTGTCTGCTTCTGTGAGCTGACACGAATCTCTGGGCTTTAATTAGCTACAGGAATGTACAGAATTTCAAGAGAACAGCAGTAGCTTACACTTTAATACTTAGAGTAAGTCAACTTCCTTGGTTGGAATGCTAAATAAAAAAAAGTACCGCGTGCACATAAGAACACAGGTTACTTGCTGGGTCATAGCAAAGGAATTGGGCGGGGGGAGGGCACAGCATTCATACATACATGTGAATTCAAAAATCTGTAAAAAAATATAGCACTAGGCTGAGGAAAATTTATTACATTCTTTTGTGAGAGTGCTACACACTGATTACATGGTATACTTCATTATAAAGACAGAAGACACTTCAGGAACAATCTTATTTTGATGATTTGAGATAAAATATTCTTGGTGTGTTTATTGTCATATTCTTAGGATGTGCAGTCTTCATTTTGGTGGCAGAGTCCCCTAACTAGGCTTAGTCCTTTTAAAATGTTTTAGATATATGAAAGATGCATCTTCGTCTTTAAAGGGTAATCACATGATTCAGAAGATAAAGTCATTTGCCACACCTGATAACCTGAGCTGTATTCTTGGAATTATTGTGGTTTGAGGAGAGGATGGATTTTTTTTAATTAATTAATTAATTAATTTTTACACTCCATATTTTATTCCCCTTCCAGTCCACTCCCCTTCCCACAGTACCACATCTCATAGCCCCCAGGGTCTACAGAAGGACGCCCCACCCACCCACAGGACCTCTAAACTTCCTGGGGGCTTCAGTCTCTTGGGGGTTAGGTCCACCTTCTCTGACTGAACACAGACCCCACAGTCTTCTGCTGTATATGTGTTAGAGACCTCAGCTCGTGTATGCTGCCTGGTTGGTGATTCAGTGTCTGAGAGATCTTGGGGGGTCCAGGTTAATTGAGACTGCTGGTCCTCCTACAGGGTTGCTCTTCTCAGCTTCCCCCAACTTTTTCCTAATTCAACCGGAGGGTTCAGCAGTTTCTGTTCATTAGTTGGGTGTAAATATCTGCATCTGACTCTTTCAGCTGTCCATTGGGTCTTTTGGAGGGCAGTCATGATAGGTCCCTTTTTGTGAATGCCCCATAGCTTCAGTAATGGTGTCAGGCCTCAGGGCCTCCCCTTGAGCTGGATCCCACTTTTGGTCTATTGCTGGACCTTCTTTTCCTCAGGCTCTTCTTCATTTCCATCCCTGCATTTCTTTCGGACAGGAAGAATTAAGGAGTTAGGCTGAAGGGCCTAAGTGAGGACACCTCAGTCCCACTTGGAAGGGAGAAGAAAGAAACCACAAGGGGTGAGGGGAGGGAGAGACAGGGAAGGGAAAAGGGATGGTAGTGGGGAAGAGGGGAATGCGATCTGATATTGGGTGGGGGGAAAGGGTCAGCAGAAAGAATGGAGACAGGTGACCTCAGAATGAAGGCAGTTGGGAGGACCAGAGACCTGGGAAGTGAGAGACTCTCAGGAATCTAAAGGGGGGACCCCTAGATGAAATGCCCTACAGTGGGGAGAGGGAACTTATTGAACCCATCTCCAACAGAAAGACAGAGCATCAAGTGTCATACGGAGAGAATGGATTATTATCTCAGCCCTATTTACATACCATTGCTAACACAAGCTAAATTAAAAAGAAATGATGCATGTGAGAATTATTCTAATTTAATTGAAACTTTATTCATTGTGTGAATTTTTGTTTAAGAAATAAAACATTTTACAGTCCAAAAACTATCAGTGAGTTAAATTCAGAAATTATTTTTTTAGTTCATTCTTAGTATTCTTTATTTGTTCAGTTTCACTGTAGTTTGTTTTCTTCTATAACCTACCCCTAATATCTTCTCCTACACTCTGCTTCAGGGATCAAACTCCTGTGCCCAAAAGGCGAGCAAAATACCACTGAACTACACCACAGACCCTGGTTCTTGCATGCTTATAATTTCTGACACATACTAATCATTTGGTGAAGAAGTTTGGGTAAAGTGTCTTATAATGAAGTAATTTAAACTAACTAGAAGATGTTAGCTATATTTCCCATAAAAATTGGTAGAGCAGTACTTTGATAATTTAAAAGCTCCAAGCAGTAATTAAGATGGAAAAATTTTGTAGTATCAAGGATTGAACCTAGGCCTTGTGCATGAGCTAGGCAGGTGCTCTATATTCGACCTATATCCCTAATTTGTGATGTAACTCAAAGTTTATGTGAATTAAATATTTCCAAATAGGAATTAAATATTTCCAAATATAGCTGCTATTCTCTTGTAAATAATAATCTTCTGAGTAAAGAACAAATGTCTGACGGTTAGTGATGTTTTCTTCTAGCGTTTCTATAGTGTTAAATCAATGTGAACAGTTCTATATTGGGTTAAACTTACTCTTCCCTCTTGCTGTCTTAATGACTGGTGCCTAAATATTTTTACGTTTGATACCCAGTTTGCTCATTTTCTAGTCTTTGCGTGTATATATAGCTATGTAGTTCAGTGTGTGTATTTGTGTGTTTGTATTTGCATACAAAAGGTGCTTGACATATATATTGATTTAATATATATGATAGGAGATAGGAGTTAATTTCTCCTTCCATTACAGTGTATCCAGTTCACCATGTCCAAGAAGTTCACGTCACTAAGTTACCAATCTCACATTCTTGTGCTGTACACTCAGGCATTTCAAGTTCCCAGTGTTCTGTCCCAGGCTAAAGCTGGGTCGCTGTAGTACTCCCATGCTAACTTGGAAAAGAAAACATACATAGGTAAATGGAAGCCAATTTCATTGAAAAATCAGTGGTCAAGATCTGTATATTTTATTGGTTAGAAATTAACAGGTGATAATAATTGCTGTAGAGGATCCTGGGAAATTCATTTTCTTTGGATTAAGAAAGTCACCTATTTAGCAAAACTGTTAACATGAAACAAATGAAAATGGATTTTAGGTGACTACCCAGGAACTACAGGACATTCAGTTTGTAGCATGCTATTTGGTAGTTTTATCTGTTTCCTTCTGTGTGGCAATTAAGGAGAGAATTAAGGGGAGGAGGTAGTACTCATTCCTATTTGTCCAGTGTGTTCCTGCTGTGACCTAATAGCAAGGAATGCCTGTGGTAATTAGTTGGACTCCCAATGACAAGAACTGATGATTAGGAAGCCCAGGTTGTACTTCAGGCCCACATAACTCTCCCTAATGTGGAAAATTATCTGTTCATTATTGGTCTTAAGAAAATTTGGCTTTCAAAAGATCCTCAAGGGAACTTGAATTTCATGCACAGGACATTTTATACATGCACATTTCTTTATTTTTATCTGTAAGTACAATGAATTTCGATTAAAATATTGAGGAATTTGGTTAAAGCTGAAAGAATTTAAGGACTTCCATCTATTGTTAATGATAAGTACCAATTCTTTATAAACATTAATATTTATGAAAAACCTATATGCACATTAGGACAGCCTGCCTTTTACATGCTTATTCTTTCACATGAGATAAGAGGTATTTATGAGATTGTTTTATATTAGCAAAGACTTCATATAATCTACATAGTTATCAGTTATGAAATGGTTAAATCAGAAGTGATATTTCCATATACCAAAGTACTATGTAAGATGATAATCAAGTGATTTAAATAGGGAAGTATAAACCTTTAGATTTATTACCAGAAACAAAACCAAATATATAACACAACAATATTATAATATATAAAAATAAGGTATATATACAAATAGGTCCTATATAAATAAAATCTCTCAAAGTTAAAGCTAATATTTCGGAATTTCACTGTAATTTATGCCTCGGAATCCTAAGGTTTCTTTTCTTTCTGTAGCAATGCTTTATTTGTTGTAGTAAAGGAGATTTTTTTTTGGTAAGACAAATCATGGAGTATTTATTTTAGAGAAACTGTATTGGCTAGTTCAGCTCTTTCTGAGGCATAGGTTCACTTCTACAGAATTCTTGCTTGGGACATCCTGCATGCCATTAAAACTCATAAAAATATCCAAACAAAAAAACCAATAGGATGAAAAATGGCTAAACAAATTAATGTGAGAAAAAAGCCTCAAAAATTGCATTGAATTTATTTTGTGTTGACCCTTAGGAATGGGCCTACTCTAAAATGTGGTTGGTTACCATATCTGTTGAGACTTCCTTGGAGAAAACTGACTTTTCTTTACAGTTGCAGAAAGCATCTTGGTTAGGTGTGTGAGTCTGCGTCCACTTCCCTGTCTCAGTGCTTGGGACTCAGTGTAGCTTGGAGCTGTGCAGACCCAGGGCATGCAGTCAGTGTGAGCCTTCCTGTGGGTCAGTCCTGTTTGTCTGCAAAGCACTGCTGCCTTAGTGTTTTCCATCACTCCGGGCTCTTCCAGGCTTTCTGCTTCCTCTTCAGCATAGCTTCCTGACCTCTGAGAATAGGGCTTAATAATGACACTCCACTTAGCATTGAGTCCTCTGAAGTCTCTCACTTTGTAAGATCTTCTAAACCTTCTCTGATAATGGCTGAGAAAAGCAGTGATCTATGGGGATAGTAGAATGTTTTTAGGAGCCATTTCATTGTTATGCTTCCTAAGCAGAACAGTGCTGTTTTGTTCTCTCTGAGGCCCATGGCCTATCTAGTCTTATGTTATTGTCCACCCAAGTAGTCTCAGGCATGGGTTCTATCTTAAAAAACATGCCTTAAATTCAATTAGAGAGTGGTTGGTTACTCTCACAAGGTTTGTGCCCCTGTTGTACCAGCACATAAGGTAGACAGGTCATCATTGTAGGTCACATGGGTGTCTCTTTACAGAATCAAGACTTGTAGAGAGTCACTTTTTACTAATCTTTCATTTTGGGTTATTAAGAGCGTTTGCCACTGATGCTTCTCAAGGTCTCTCATTCCTGAGACATGTCTTCACTTTCTGTATCAATGAAACTGCTTTCAATGTTGGATGACCTCAGTCCTGGCCTTACCAATCCTTTTTCACCGAGAAGACAGGATATGTTCCTAGTGTATTTACAGCCCTAGACATTCTATGTACAGCTGATAGGGTATTTTATTTGGTGAGAATCATATAAGCTAAACTGGCCTTTACTTATTCATTTTTCCAGCAGCAGATGAAGAGAAGGTATATAATAATATTAGCATGAACTAAGAGAGATCTATCATGCCCATTTAGAATTTAGTACTTAGGTGTAATTTCAATCAGAGACTCTTTTCTTGATATATTTTCATTTTGAAGCAAATATGAAATAGAATCTCATGTTTTCACAACACAACTTAATGAGACCTGTAGAAAATATCAAGTTGAATGTAATATTTTTCATAAAAAATTTCCAGCTATTGCCTCATAAATTTTAACTAACAAAATTAAATTTGTTTAGAACCAGTGAATCTACTATACAATGGTTGTGAAGTTTCAAAGTTTGATATCTGTGATCACAAATTTCCATTCATCTGTGACATTTTAAGTTTACTAAGAATAAGACTATTTGAAGTTTCAATGTGTAATATCAAGGAATAAGAATCTAAATGCCAGAGAGTTTTGACATCATTAGAGTTTTAAACCTACACCACCAACTAAGCCTAAAGACTGCTTGAGAGCCTGTCTATTATTACCTAATAATTGGTATGCACAAGAGACTGATAACACTCATACTTCTACTGTTTTCGGATTCTTACAAAGTTCTGCTGCAGCCACATCTTTCCTTACTCAGCAGGGTCCTTTTTTATATCCTTTATTCCAACAGTCTTCCTTGGCAGGGGTACTACGTCTCACCATGTGTAAGTCTGTGCTATGCACTAAGCTAAGCACGTGCTTGTGAACCTCAGTCAGCCTGACCGCCTGCTTTTAAGAGGTTCTCCTGCATCATGAGGAATTTCAAATGATGCAGTTGGAACTCAAACCAGGTGAAGTAAAATAGAATATTTATATTTGAGGTTATTTATTAAGAACCTAGCAGCTCAGAACATTGGCAGGGGCTTGTTTCTTCCATTGTCCTTGTCAATCTGTTAGAAACTTGGCCATATCAGTAAGACTTATCTATGTAAAAATAGTCTATAAAGGAGATAACTCAAGTTTTAAGAAGAGAAATATAATTTCATAGTATTAAAAAAGTGTATATTAGCTCAAAAGCTCGGACTGCCCAAGATAAAATCCACAGACCACATGAAGCTCAAGAAGAAGGACGACCAAAGTGCGGATGCTTCAGTCCTTCTCAGAAGAGGGAACAAAAATATTCACAGGAGGAGATACAGAGACAATGTGTGGAGTGAGACTGAAGGAAAGGCCATCCAGAGACTGCCCCACCTGGGGATCCAGCCCAAACATACAGATATCAAACCCAGACACTATTGCTAATGCCAAGAAGTGCATGCTTACAGGAGCCTGATATAAATGTCTCCTGAGAGGCTCTGCCAGAGCATGACAAATACAGAGGCGAATGCTCAGAGCCAACTGTTGAACTGAGAATGGGGTTCCCAATGGAGGAATTAGAAAAAGGATTGGAGGAGCTGGATGGGTTTGAAACTACGAAAGAACAACAATACCAACTGACTTGAGCTCCCAGGGACTAAAACACCAACCAGAGTGTACATGGAGGAACCCATGACTCCAACTGCATATGTAGCAAAGGATGGCCATGTTGGACACTGATAGGAGGAGAAGCCCTTGGTCCTGCAAAGGCTCGATGCCTCAATGTAGAGGAATGTCAGGACAGGGAGGCTGGAACTTGTGGGTGGGTGGGGGAACACCCTCATAGAAGAAGGGGGATAGGGGATGGGATAGATGGGAAACCAGGGGAAGGGGGATAACATTTAAAATGTAAATAAAAACATATCCACTAAAATAAAAAAAGAAAGTTTCATAGATCAAGTCAATTCATAGATCCTTAGCTAATAGCTTAGTGTATAATAATTTTTAAATATAATAGTATTTGATAAAAAATAATGCACTTAAAAATACTTTACTGATAACTGAGATAAACAAAAGAAAACAACAAATTGCAACTACTTACTCCTAGGAGGTGTGGATGTTTTCCCTAGGTCTGAACAAGAATTGGCCCTTCAATATTCTGACATGGATGAAGGAGGGCTTGGGAGTTCAATGCCTTCAGAGCTGATCTGTTTGCTAATGATGAAATGGAGAATGGGGCAAGATCTGTACAAAACATAGAGTAAGAGCCTAAATCTATGAAAAAGGACAGTACAAGGGAAAGAGCATGCACACTGATAGCTTGCTTTTAAGATGCTGATACTCTTGAATTTGTATCATAATCTTTCTTGTATGCATTATGAAGTGTAACTGAAGCTTGGGTCAAATATTTCTTCAGGCTAGAATCTTGTTCTTATTATCCTTAGCTTTCTGTTCTATGTGTAAATTTTCCAATTATGTTTTTATGGCATTGAGAAGAATAAAACCTATTGAAATAAGCTACAGGACAGATAAGGATTTACAAGAAAACAAAAACCATGTTCCAGTAGGATGCTTGTATAGAATTTTTGAGTGACTTGTTATGATGCTCTTAAACACTGACATCTCAGAATCACAATACATCATATTGGGTGAATGTAAGGGACGTTGGTTCAAATTAAGTTACTGCCTAACCTGAATTGGTTGATTGGTTTTCTGCAGAACTTGCTGGTTTAATTTGTTTTTGAATAATAGCATGTGCACCATTAAGGAATCATGCTTTGAGGCAGGCATTGGCAGACTCTAGCTTAGCTGTTGTTCAATTCTTATTTCCAGAAGCAAACCTAGGCAAGTAGTGTGGGGAAGAAACCACCCACACACATGTCAAAGTCTTGGCTTTTTCTTTTCTTACTACCACCTCCCAATGTCGAGTGTATGAACAGTGTACAGTTGTATTAAGGAACTTCAAAATATTACCGTTTCACTGTTATCCGTGAGTACTTCTATGAGACCTGTCAAAGAACTATTGAGCATCGAGGTGTGACAATGGAAAGATTTGACAGATTTAATCGGGAAAAGGTAATGGCTGCATGTGTGCAAGAGGAGGATGTAGAGAACTAAGGGGATCCACATTTATCTGTGAAGAAAAATACCCATATACCCAAATAAGTTTGTGCTTGAAGTCAAATTTAACTGGGTATTTCGTATTTAATCTATTTATGTTTAGAACAAAATATCATGTTCCATTTCAGAAACATATTTAGAAGGAGAAATATTTATCTTTTTTTTATGTTGTATCTTTGATGGATTTTAGTTTCGAAATACAAGTAGTTGTGAGGTTTATGGTAATTTCTGTTTAGCCTCTGGATAAGGAGACTCTCCCCAAGTGACAGCTTTTAACAATATTTCTGAAAATCTAAGCATTAGACAAAGAGTGTAATCATCTGTGTTTGACAAGCACAGGAGTATCATGGGATGACTAAGGTTGCAATTTAAATACTCCATGGTATATTAGAAAACATAATGTTTATGTCAACATTTATTCAAACTGTGGTAAAAGAATAAATCAGTAAAAAGAAGAAACTTGGGAGAGATGATTTCTCCTCTCTATAAAATATTGTGATCACTGAGAGTGTCAGCAAAGTAAAGTAACACATTGCTAGATATCATAAAAACTTTTAATAGAAGTATTAATTGGTAATTACATATTCTCCTTAATTTTATAATTAAATACATTTATCTTTTTTCCCTAAATAACATTAGAAAATACTGTTTACAGTATACCCTACTGTGCTTTCTGAAAAGGAAATTTTTGATATATTTTTACTCTAGTGAGTTTCCTTTTCGTGAAGGAATTTCAGCTTTTAGAGAATATCTAATATAAACTAATAGGTTTTGCCTTCTTTCTGACAGGATGTAATCACTCTCTCTATTTCCTAGCAGCTTACATGAAAGCATCATGACCTGAACATTTTCAGTCTTACTAGTGTTTATTAATTTATTTTTACACTTTTATTGGATATTTTTTATTTATATTTAAAGTGTTATCCCCTTTCCCATTTTCCCCTCAGAAAAAATGCTATCTCCCCCTGCTTCTATGTGGGTGTCCCCTCCTCCCACATCCCCATCCTGACATTCCCCTACACTGGGGCATAGAGGCTTGGCAGGAAGAAGGGCCTCTCCTCCCATTGAGGCCCAACAAGGCCATCCTCTACTACATATGTGGCTGGAGCCATGGGCTCATCAATGTGTACTCTTTCTTTGGTGGTTTAGTCCTGGGGAGCTATGGGAGTTCAGCTTGGTTGATATTGTTGTTCTTCTTATGGGGTTGCAAACCACTTCTACTCCTTCAGTCCTTTCTCTAACTCCTCCATTGGGGACCCATTTTCAGTTCAATGGTTGGCTGCAGACATCAGACTCTATATTTGTCAGGCTCTGGAATAGCCTCCCAGGATCCAACTATATCAGGCTCTTGTCAGCGTGCACTTCTTGGCATCAGCAATATTGTCTGGATTTGGTGGATGTATACAGGATGGATGCCCTAGTGGGGCATTCTCTGGATGGCCTTTCCTTAAGGCCACATTTTATCCCTGTATTTCCTCCTGTGAATATTTTGTTCCTCCTTCTAAGGAGGACTGAACCATAAACACTTTAGTCTTCTTTCTTCTTGAGCTTCATGTGGTCTCTGAAATGTATCTTGTGTATTCTAAGCTTTTGAGTTAATATCCACTTATACATACCAGGTATGTTCTTTTGTGACGGGGTTACTTCACTCAGAATGACATTTTCTAGTTCCATCCATTTGCCTAAGAAGTTCATGTAGTCATTGTTTTTAATAGCTGAGTAGTGCTTTATTATGTAAATGTACCACATATTCTGTATTCATTTCTCTGTTGAAGGACATCTGGGTTCTTTACAGCAACTAACTATGATAAATAAGGCTGCTATGAACATAGTGGAACATGTATCCTTGTTATATGTTGGAGCATCTTTTGGGTATATGCCCAGTAGTGGAATAGCTGGGTCTTTAGGTAGTACTATGTCAATTTTCTGAGGAACCACCAGATTGATTTCCAGAGTGGTTTCAGAGCTTGCAATCCCGCCCAAAATGGAGGAGTGTTCCTCTTTCTCCACATCTTTACAAACATGTGCTTTCACCTGTGTTTTTGATCTTAGCTATTCTGACTGGTGTGAGATAGAATTTCAAGGTTGTTTTAATTTGCATTTCCCTGATGACTAAAGATGTTGAACATTTTTAGGTGCTTCTCAGCCATTTTATATCCTCAATTGAGAATTCTTAGTTTTGCTCTGTAACCCATTTTTAATAGGGGTATTTGATTCTCTCGAGTCTAACTTCTTGAGTTCCTTGTATATATTGTATATTAGACCTCTATCAGATGTAGGATAGGTAAAGATCTTTTCTCAATCAGTTGGATGTCATATTGACAGTGTCCTTTGACTTGCAGAAGCTTTGCAATTTTTGAGGTCTCGTTTGTTGATGATTCTTAACTTAGAGCATAAGCCACTGGTGTTCTTTTCAGGAAATTTTTCTCATTGCCCCTATTTCAAGGCTCTTCCCCAATTTTCTTCTTAGTGTCAGTTTGTCAGTTTTACGTGGAGCTCCTTGATCTACTTGGACTAGAGCTTTGTACAGGGAGATAAGAATGGACTGATTTGCATTCTTCTGCATGCTGACCTCTAGCTGAACCAGCACCATTTGTTGAAAATGCTATCTTTTTTTCCTTGGATGGTTTTACTTCCTTTGTCAAAGATCAAGTGACCAAAGTTGTGTGGGTTCATTTTTGGATCTTTAATTCTATTCCATTGACCTACCTGCCTGTCTCTGTACCAATACCAGTTTTTATCACTATTGCTCTGTAATATAGCTTAGGGTCAGGGATGGTGATTCCCCAGCAGTTCTTTTATTGTTGAGAAAGTTTCCAATATCCTGGGTTTTTTGTTATTCCAAATGAATTTGCAAATTGCTCTTTCTAACTCTGTGAAGAATTGAGTTGGAATTTTGATGGGGATGGATTGAGTCTGTGGATTGCCTTTGGCAAGATGGTCATTTCTTTGATATTAATCCTGCCAATCCATGAGCATAGGAGATCTTTCCATCTTCTAAGATCTTCAATTTCTTTCTTTGGAGACTTGAAGTCTTGTCATACAAATCTTTCACTTGTTTGGTTAGAGTCACACCGAGGTATTTTATATTATTTGTGACTATTTTGAAAAGTGTCGTTTCCCTAATTTTTTTTCAGCCTGTTTATCCTTTGAGTAGAGAAAGACTACTGATTTGTTTGAGTAAACTTATTATCCAGCCACTTTGCTGAAGTTGTTTATCAGCTGTAGTAGTTCCCTGCTAGAATTTTTGGGGTCACTGAAGTATACTATCACATCATCTGCAAATAGTGATATTTTGACTTCTTTCTTTCCAATTTGTGTCATTTTGACCTCATTTTGTTGTCTAATTGCTTGGGCTAGAATGCTTAGTACTATATTTATAGTTAGGGAAAGAGTGGGCAGCCTTGTATAGTCCCTGATTTTAGTGGGATTGTTTCAAGTTTCTTTCCATTTAGTTTGATGTTTTCTAGTTGTTTTTTTTTTTGTATATTGCTTTTAGTGTGTTTAGATATGGGCCTTGAATTTCTGATCTTTCTAAGTCCTTTACCATGAAGGGCTATTGAATTTTGTCAAATGCTTTCTCAGAATCTAATGAGAAGATCATGTGGTTTTTTTCCACCCTTTGAGTTTGTTTATATAGTGGATTACATTGATGGATTTCTGTATATTGAATCATTTGAATCTGTATATTGAATCCCTTGAATCCCTGGAATGAAGCTTAGTTGATCATGATGGATGATTGTTTTGATGTGTTATTTGATTTGGTTTCTAAGCATCTTATTGAGTGTTGGCATCACTCTTCATAAGGGAAATTGGTCTGAAATTCTCTTTCTTTTTAGGGTCTTAGTATGGTTTAGGTATAAGCATATTGTGGGTAAAGAGTTGGGTAGTGCTCCTTCTGTTTCTATTGCTTGGAATAGTTTGAAGAGTAGTGGTGTTTGGTCTTCTACGAAGATCTGATAGAATTCTGTTCAAACTCCGTCTGGTCCTTGGCTTTTCTTGATTGCCAGAATTTTAGTGATTGTTTCTATTTCTTTAGGGGTTATAGGACTGTTTAGACTGTTTACCTTATCCTGATTTAATTTTGGTACCTGGTATCTGTCTAGAAAATTTTTATCCAGGTTTTCCACTTTTTTTGAATATAGGCTTTTGTGGTAGCATCTGTTGATTTTTTTAAATTTCCTCAGTTTCTGTTGTTATGTCTCCCTTTTCATAATTTGATTTTGTTAATTTGAATACTGTCTCCATACCCTCTGGTTAGTCTTGCTAAGAGATTATCTATTTTATTGATTTTGTCAAAGAACCAACTTCTGTTTTTGTTGATTTTTTTATAGTTCTTTTTGTTTCTACTTGGTTGATTTCAGCCCTGAGATTGATAATTTCCTGCACTCTACTCCTTTTGTGTGTATTTGCTTCTTTTTGTTCTAGAACTTTCAGGTGTGCTGTCAATCTGCTAGTGTATGCTTTCTCCAATTTCTTTTTGGAGGCACTCAGAACTATGAGTTTCCCTCTTAGCACTGCTTTCATTGTGTATCATAAATTTGGAGATGTTGTGCCTTCATTTTCATTAACTTCTAAAAAGTTTTTAATTTCTCTCTTTATTTCATCCTTGACCAAGTTATCATGGAGTAGAGCGTTGTTCAGCTTCTGGGGTGCGGGGGCTTTCTGTTGTTTCTGTTGTTATTGAAGACCAGCCTTAGTCTGTGGTGATCTGACAGGATGCATAGGATTATTTCTATTTTCTATCTGTTTAGGCCTGTTTTGTGACATATTATATGGTCAGTTTTGGCGAACATGTCATTGGGTGCTGAAAGAAGGGTATATTCTTTTGTTTTAGAATGAAATGTTCTATAGATATCTGTTAAATCCATTTGGTTCATAACTTATGTTAGTTTCACTGTGTCTCGTTTTAGTTTATGTTTCCACAATCTGTTTTTTGAAGAGAGTAGGGTGTTGAAGTCTCCCACTATTATTGTATGAGATGCAATGTGTGCTTTGAGTTTTAATAAAGGTTCTTTTATGAATGTAAGTGCTCTTGCATTTGGAGCATAGATATTCAGAACTGAGAGTTCATCTTGATGGATTTTTTTTGATAAGTATGTAGTGTCCTTCCTTATCTTTTTTGTTTATTTTTGGTTCGAAGTCTGTTTTAACCAATATTAGAATGGTTACTCATGCTTGTTTCTTGGGAAGATTTGCTTGGAAAAAATTTTCTAAGCCTTTTAGTCTGAGGTACTGTCTGTCTTCATCACTGAGGTGTGTTGTCTGTATGCAGCAAAATGCTGGGTCCTGTTTATGTATCCACTGTGTTAGGCTATGTCTTTTTATTGGGGAATTGAGCTCATAGATGATGAGAGATATTAGGATCCAATGATTGTTTCCTGTTATTTTATTTGTTAGAGGTGTAATATGTTTGTGTGGGTATTTTCTTTTAGATTAATTGAAAGAAGATTACTTTCTTGATTTTTCTAGGGTGTAGTTTTCCTCCTTGTTTTGGAGTTTTCCATCTATGATCCTTTGTAGGGCTGGATTTGTGAAAATATATTGTGTAAATTAGATTTTGTCATGGAATATTTTGGTTTCTCTATCTAGGTAAATTGAGAGTTTTACTGGATATAGTAGCCTGGGCTCGCATTTGTGTTCTCTAAGGGTCTGTATGATCTCTGCCCAGGATCTTCTGGCTTTCATAGTCTCTGGTGAGAAGTCTAGTGTACTTCTGATACGTCTGCCTTTATATGTTACTTGAACTTTTTCCCTTACTGCTTTTTTTCTTTTCTTTTCTTTTTTTTTTTTTGTGCATTTTGTATTTGAACTATTATATGGAGGGAGGAATTTCTTTTCTGGTCCAGTCTATTTAGAGTTCTGTAGGCTTCTTATATGTTTATGGCCATCTCTTTCTTTAGGTTAAGGAAGTTTTCTTCTATAATTTTCTTGAAGATATTTACTGGCTCTTTAAGTTGGGAATCTTCACTCTCTTTTATACCTATTATCCTTAGGTTTTAACTTGTCAGTGTGTCCTAGATTTCCTGGATGATTTGGCTTAGGAGCTTTTTGTGTTTTACATTTTCTTTGATGCTTATGTCGATGTTTTCTATGGTATCTTCTACCACTGGTATCTCTTCTATCTCATGTATTCCGTTGGTGATGCTTGCATCTATGACTCCTGATCTTTTCCCTAGGTTTTCTATCCCTAGTGTTGTTTCCCTTTATGATTTCTTTATTGTTTCTATTTCTTTTTTAGATCCTGGATGGTTTTGTTCAATTCCTTCGCCTGCTTGGTTGTGTTTTCCTGTAATTCTTTAAGGGACTTTTGTTTCCTCTTTAAGGGCATCTACCCTATTTACCTGTGTTGTCCTGTATTTCTTTAAGGGAGTTATTTATGTCCTTCTTAAAGACCTCTAACATCATCATGAGATGTTATTTTAAATCAAAATCTTGCTTTTCCTGTGTTTTTGGGTACCCAGTACTTGCTGTAGTGGGAGAACTGGGTCCTGATGATGCCATGTGGCCTTGGTTTCTGTTGCTTAACTCTTGAATTTGCCTCTGACCATCTGGTTGTCTGTAGTGTTAGCTGGTCCTGCTGTCTCTGACAGTGGCTTGACCCTCCTGTAAGCCTGTGTGTCAGCACTCCTGGAAGACCAGTTCTCTTCCAGTGGTACTTGTGTACAGAGAGCTGTGACACAGGGTCAGCTCCCTGTGCATATGGAAACTAGAAGGATCCTGTCCCAGACTACTTCTTGGTTTCTGTGTCCTGAGGGCTCTAGGCGGGTCCCTTTGAGCAGAAGTGGTGGTGTTCTCTCAGGTGTATCCTCACTACAGGGAGGCTAGCTTTCTCCTAGCAAGATCTGAGCACAGAGTCCTGTGCACATGGTCAGCTCTCTGTTAAATATTTTTATTTGTATGATTTTTTGCATTTATTGGCAATACATGAATTGGAATGACTGATTTTACTTAGAAAATTAAACTGTGTCACTTACCATGAATGTTCCATTCTTATTCACACCTTCCCTTCCCCTTCTAGGCTTCAGTCTGTACAAGTTTATCTATACTGGGGGAATATTTGATGATAGAATTTAAAATATGGGATACTGTTAGGATGGATATTTGATACATTATTTAAGGATTTTTACAAATAGATCTTTACAGGCTAATTTTTGCAACACCTACAACAAAATCCATTAAGAACAAACTGAATATAAAATAGAAAAAATATGATATTTATTTAGTTTTGCAGTTTTGGGGTTTACTGTATTTTTCCTTTTTTTAAAATGATTTATTTATTCATTTGCTTCCATGTATTCTTGCATGTAAGTGCCATATGCATTGTCATTAGAACTATAAACAGTTGTGGGCTGCCATGTGTGTGCTGGGATTTGAACCCAAGTCCTCTGCAATGACAGACAGTTCTCTGAACTTTTATTATTCCTCATCTAATAGTAAGGAACGTACTATGAGAGAAATTGAGGTCCAAGACACAGGAGAAACCATAACCAAACTGAGTAGTTCCCACTTCCTGTGCATTTGTGGAAGTAAGCGAAGTGGAATTGCAGATGCGTTCTCTAAAGCTGGAGGGTGAGAGAAATTGTTTGCTCTCCTTCTTGTGAATCTTTTGCTAGACAGACATATATCTAATTACAACAGTGCAAGAAAGTCATAAGTAAAGAAGATGGTAGTTATATTCAAGTAATGCAATTATCCAGGTAAAGGCTTAGTGCATGTAAGAACCCAAATGTCATAAATGTGTTAACAGGGAGTCAGTCTGACATAGGCAGGTCAGGAGACGAGTATATGGTAATCTTTAGCAGTAAAGAAATAGAAAATGATCCTGGATCTTGCTTATTCTCTACTCTGGAAGGCTGAAGTTCAATAATTAATTACAACTAGTTTGGAGACAGTGTGATAGAAAGAATTTGTTTAAATCATGCCAAGTCAAATAACTATTCACACACAGATTAAAGGTGTCTAATTGAAGCAGACAATTATCACTTCTTTGAGAAGTCTGTCTCCCTACTTAGCACCCTTTCCTCTTGACCTGGTCACAGGAATTTCAAAGTATCTACACTGAAATGATCTTAATCCTGTCTCTGTGACAGACCTGCGCTGCAAGGGGAACGGAATACTTTTCACTCGATAAAAATGGGAGATGCGCACAGCTACGCCTTGACTAGAGTTGCACTGGAGGATGCGTTTGCACTAGTTAGTCACTTGAACTTGTGTAATACTAACTAATATGTGAGAAACTTAGTTTGAAAGACATTACAATTGTCAAGTTTAAATGTAGCAGTGAACTAAAATAGACATGTAAAAAGGGAATGGAAAAAATGTAATCTCAGTAAAAGTGATTCATGGAAAGGTGGAGGAATCAGAGCGATCGCAGAAGCTTCTCACATGGGTGATGGACGTGGGAGCAATGCTAAGAACTGGCGCAGATTAGCAACTCTGCTACCTGGAGCCTTCGATTTCTAAGTTTCGTACAACTTACACATTAAATCACTGAACTCAGATCTGATGTAGTTTCACTTCATATTCCCTGCTACAAAAAATAATTAATTTTAAGCTAGGTAGACTATTTTACGTCATTTTTGATGCCTGTACATAGATTTGAATAGACATTTTACCTTTTAAATCTTAGCCTGATAGCATGTAGTGAATATAGTGTGGCTAAGATATAGTCTCTGCATTCAAAGTCTTAATACATGGTTTTTTTCCTATGGACATTGTTGCCTAAAATATGCTGTCTAAGCTTTTACAATGCCCTGTTTATCCTCTTGCAAAAAACATACAATATGAAAATTTAACTCACTACTACTTGAAGGCTCTTACAATTGACTTTATCTTGTCTATCTTAGGTGGATTGCTAGTCTATTTTTTATTAACTTTGTGAATATTCATACATCTGCATATGTAATTGTCCATGACTCTCCTACTTCATAACCCTAACTTCTGTCTTCTTCCACGAATCTCCTTTGTTCTAGAAAGTTTCATTTCTACCTTCATGTCATATGTTTATAGACAAGTTGTATATGTAAATTCTAGGAATGACAAATCAAGGAAAACATACAACATACCAAGACTGCTTCATTTCCTTAATATGATGATTTTATTCAACCCATTCTCCTTAAAAGTAACATATCTTCCCTCTTCATAAGTGAAAAAAATGTCTGTTGCATATATATGGCACATTTCAATTACAACTTTAAGCTACCTGCCCCCAATTAGAGGAGTGAAATAATTAAGTAAGAACAATTTTAGTGCTTACTATTTTATCCTTTTTATTCAAAAGGAGCTCCTTTGAAGGCCCCTTGCAAGACTCAAGTACCTTGATGGGTTAAGGACAAACTCATTAATTTGTTTTCACAACTGGCAATATAAGATGTTTAGATATCTTCATACTTGAGAACCACACTTATAATATACTTAGTATAATCTCCAGTCTCAATTCAAAACAGCAGGGACCCAACAGGAAGAAGGGAAAGCAAGGAAATGGGGGCTATTTCATAGGTATATAAAGTTCATATATCAGCCTGAACCTTTGAAGAAAGAAGGAATATGTGGGTCCAAGGAAGTATAGAGTCATAGGAAGAAAAGCCATGCATATTAAAGTGCCGGGACACTGTCTTGCAAGGAAACATTTGGAGAATGGGTGATTAATTTAAAAGAAGGCTTTCTCATTATGGATTTTCATTTTACATTCAGAAAGTACTGTGAACCTCAGCTCATCACGTTCTCTACCCCATCTTACATAAAACCATTGGCACTGAAATGAACTACTAAGCATTGCAATAACAGGCCTTGGATTAAATAATAGTCTACCCTATTCTTCACACGTCTTTGTTTGTTTGCTTGTTTGTCTGAGATTTTGATATAATTACAACTTTTTTTCTTTGCTTTCTTCACCGAACTCTCCCATATATCCCAACTGTTCTCTTTCAGGTTTATGTTTTTTTTTTCCATTGGTTGTTATTACATGCACATATGTATGTGCAGATACAGTCCTTAATATAACTTTCTCAGTACCTATAATGCTAGTTGTATGTATATTTATTTTCAGCATTGACTATGTGGTATTGAATACCAACTGGTGTGCTCTTCTTTGGAGAGACAATTTTTCCCACTCAGGATTTTTTATTTGCCTTCGTGTTGGTTTGAGGCTTCATGAGCTTATCCATATCCACTTTAGCATGATGTCAGGAACTCTACATAAAAAGTCTCACTGGAATTGCCTAAACATGAGCTGAAAAGGGACAACACATTGATACCTTTCAGCTATAAAAAAGAATCATTTTAGTCAAGTCTGTAAATATTTCAAGTGTCTAGTAGGCAGGAGTTCCAGAACAGCCTGTTCATATGGTAAGATCCTGCTTCGGAAAAAAAGAAAAACAACAACAATAATCCCAAAAACCAAACACCAAAAAACCACAAAACCCCACAAAAAACAAAAAACAAAAACCAACAACAAAAAAAAGCAATAATACAAACAAAGCAGAACAACCAATCCGAAACCCCACAAGGAAGTACAACTTAACATTGCTAGTTAAGAATGCCTAAATACCATTTGTAGATGATAGTAATACACAAATAAAATTTTATTGAAAATGCATAGATTTTAAGTTCTAAATATTTTATATTTATAGTTCTCTGAGAATAATTTACATTATTGCTAAGTACTGAATGTTGAAGTCATTATATTTAGTTCAGTTTCCTTGTCCTTGAAATCAAGGGTATGTTTAAAGACACAGACACTAATTCAGTATATTACTAGGATTCTTAGAAATTGTCTTAGCTTGTTGTTTAATATAGATAATGATTTTATGGAGTGCTTTGTGTCATCAACATTTTGAAGCATTCCCATTTTCTCCCATACTAATTTACTAAAGTAAATTAAAAATGTGCCTGACATATCCTCCAATACTATGGTATTCTATTCTTACTCATTATAAGAAATACTTGCATAAATCATTCATTCTCTTTCAAAAATTTTTACTGAAATATATAATCATTACTTTCCATATCTAGGTATTAAAAGCATTTTGAATGCAAAATTATTTTTTCAAATTTGTTTGCTTTTTCTGTGCCTATAGGGATAACTTTACTCATCTTATTATATGCTTACTTAGATTTTTAAAAAATGAATAGGTACAAACATGGGTGTGGTTGTACATGCCTATAATCTCAGCACCTGTGGGCATAGAGATTTGCCTTGAGTACAGACCTGGCTACTCTCTGTCAAACTGTAAGACCCTTGGAAAACAGAACAAACAGAACAGGAGAACAGAACAGAACAGAACAGAACAAAACAGAACAGAACAGAACAGAACAGAACAGAACTACACAATGAACAAATGAAAAAACAAAAGGAAATTTGAGTTTTAAAATGAGCAGTTGAGACTTTTCAAATACCATTTTGTATGTGAACTTTACATTGTATATTTTATATTATAGCCCAGAATCCAATGAAAATTATTGATTCATTTACTTACAAACATAAATCTTACAATACACTGGGGTAAGGGTTAGTTTTCTAGGACTAACTTTTGAAAAATAAAATTATTTCCTGGAACATTCTTCACTGCTGAATCAGTTTGGAAGAATTTGTGGCTCTGCTGGGGGCCACCCACAGTAGGTGTGCTTTTGGGTGTGCTAAAAGCAGCATCCCTCTGTCCTCAGAGAAGGATAAAGTTTATCTAAAGACCCTGCAGGTTCATGGTCTTCATTCGTATAATCATCTCCAGACTCAACTAAATTTGGATCACCCTTGAGACTTTTCTGTGTTTCCTCCAACAGTGTCCATTGCTAAAGGAAAACTAAGACCAGATACATAAGAGTTCTGATTTCATGGATTAAAGGGGAAGTCAGTTCAATCACTTTTCTTGCATATTGTTGTTTGGTAATACCACAAACGTTTGAAATAATTATATGAGAAGGGAAAAGTTTAGTCTTTTTAGAGGCTTTGGACAGTCCATCCATGATCAGGTGGTCCCTTTTTGGTAGCTCTGACCTGAGGTAACATGCAGTAGTATAAGTGTGGGGGGTCAGACAAACTGCTCACTGCATGAATTTGGGATGGAAAGACACAGTGGTGAAGACTGTATGCTTCAGGACTTTGAGAACTAGGTGCTAATGAGGAAAGATGTTAACATTCACACTTACCTCTGGAAGCTGCCACAGTCTCTCAACAGCACAATCCTGGGAAATAACTTTCTGGACCTTTGAAGGACTTTGAAGATGCAAAGTGTGGAGTTCTGCTTCAGGCCTCCAGAGTCTCATGTTCATCTCACAAAATAAGAAGCAACTCATGCCCCTTCAAGGGTCTCCAAAATCAAGGGTGCAGAACTTCACGTTTAAAGTCTTTGGGACTCAAGATTACCTCAGCTGTGAACTCCAAGGCCCACCACAAGTTCAAGCTGTACATGGGCTTGATTAAATCAGGACAGCAATGCCCTCTCAGCCCTAGTGATCTGAACTAGAAGGAATGAGTCTGAATCTCTGGGAGGTTTGTTACACTATCGGGCTTTCTATCCATATAAGACTGTGAAAGCAAACTAAGACTGAGATATATGAACTGATTTCATTCAGAGAATCTCTGGATTATTCTGGTGAAAATCACTTGGATTATTTCCTTAAATATATCAGCCTTAATGGTAACCTTGGATGCATTGTTATGTGTCTATGCTTCTTCTTTGGCCAAGCTGTAACCTTTCCAACTCTTTCTTCTTTTTTGTATTCAAACTTTTGAAAGGATATGTGAGTACGAAACAAAGAAACAAACAAAATACCCATTCCTAGTCACACTGTAGCCTGAATGTTATACTACTTTAACATTTCCTTTGTTTCATGAAGTCACGAATTGTCCAATTTCAATAAAGTTTGTTTCATCTAAAACCTCACTATAACCAGCACCATCTGGATTCCACCTAGGGTTCTGAGCTTTTATGCCATTACCATAGCTGCCCCTTATGATCTGTATAGTGTCATAAGCTTTCCTTGTTGGCTGCTTTAAGATATTCCAGACATCTTCATTAGATCGACCATAGATACTTTTCCATATTATTACCTACAGTTAGTCTCTCAAGCTTACTGTTGAATGGCAACGTTATGTGGTGCCCTTCCACTTGATAATAGGACCTCAAGAGAACCAACTTATGTCGTGACTATTTGCTTTGAGATGTTCAGCACATGGGCCAAGATTACTGTTGCTCTGGGACCTGTAATGAAGTAGCAAACTATGACAGTAAATGAAAGACAAAGCAAAACTGCTGACCCTATGGTTTCTTAGGAACAAGAAAGAGGAGTAAGGGGAGGAGGAAGAGGAGAAAGAGAAAGAGAAAAGTCAGGAAGAACTGTGTAGAGTGCCCATTCACTCCCAGTTGCCTTGGTCGTCAATGTTCTAGAACTAAGAAAACTTTCTGTTGCTAGGGGACGTATCATATTCGTAGTTTGTTATAGTCATAGCTAATATATTCAGTTTTCATTAGATTAATGCACATTTGAGAAAGCCCATTCTGAAAAGCCTAGAAAGTGAAAAGTTAAAAAAGAAAACAGGATTAAACCAATTATGAACTTTAGGAAGGAACCTAGTCCTTTACCAGATTTTATTCCTTCAGTCTTCCCCTAGATTTTCTTTTAACTTTAGCTGTTCAGAACTTCCTCAGATGTTTCTGCACTCAAAATATAGTTTATGCCTTTGAAGAGATCATATTATAATGGTACAGTAACCAAATGGAATTATTTTAAAGTGACATTAATAAACCATAGCTAAGATGGCAGGAAACGGGAATGCTCACAAGCTTTTGAAGGCAGGATATCTAAGAAGCTTGTAGGAAACTTTGAGATTTGTTGGACATGACTACCACAGATCTGTATTTTGAGGTAAAATATTTGGTATGTTTGAATGTGGTAGGAGATTACTGAGAGATTTTAAGTAGGATTAACTATAAGGTTGACTTTTAGAACACATAATTTTTATATGTATATGATGAGGTATCGCTTGATATTCAAGATGAGTCAATGCTTTAAGACATGTTTGTGTTGGAGAACTAGAGTATGATGCTATGAATCACAGCTGACATTATAGATTGATTTTATAGCGGAAACTCCTCATTTAGATTTAAATATGATCAGTTGGAGATAGTTTTAGAGTTTCCATATGAAGAGGTTCACTGGTACAAATTCATATTCAGTCCTGTGGCAGCTTGCCCAAGTCAGCAATATGTTACTATCCCCAAGAGACCACTGTTAAACCACCCGGAAGTGAACCTAATTGGTGTTATTAATTTGATGAGAGATTCTTATTCATTAGCCAAAATATCTTACTGGAGACATACTAATTTTATAACAGTAACATCAAGAAAAGTCCTGAATTAATTTATTAAGCCTGTAAATAACTTGACATCTGTCTGCAATTGCGAGCTGTTTTGGAATAACTGGATGACTAATCTGTATAGTTGGACCTATGTAAGGAAAACTGGTTTAGAAGAACATTTATCTGTAGCCACAAGAAGAGGGCAATTCCCGGATAAGCACACTTCCTCCTGGGAATACTCTGTTACATATGCCAGTGTTCCACTGACAATGAAGGAACACCAACTATGTAGTAGTTATTACAAGTAACTACATAGCCAGGTCTTGCAACAATTACATTCCCAAAACCTTTTTATATCCGATAATATTACCATTGAGTATGGTGGTAGATTACTTTTGGTTTCTGAGATACCACTATGAATAAGCTGCTTACATCAAACATTGTTTTAATTACAATGGCTGACAACTCTGCTCATATAGCTTTGGCATTCTGACAAAGAAGTGTGAAAGAACGTACAGCACTCTTTTAGAGTAACTACAATGGGAATACTGATGCTTTTTGAGAATAACCAATTATAGATCCCTGCTGTATGGCTTTGCCCACTACAGTTAATATTTTCTAGTACTTAAGAGGAGACTTCCTGCTGTGACAGCAAAATGACAGAACACTGGGACTTGAGGCTACCTCCTTCCTGAGTAGTACCAGTTAGCAACAGCTAAATTGCAATGAATAGTTTCTCTGTACTTTAAATGAATGGTTGAATTGGATCTGTGGTTCTCCTGGGTGCTTACCCACAGATTCACAGTCAACATAGCACAAATATTTCAATCTAGAATGATGGCTAGAGAAAAAGTGCTATGTGAGTGCATGTGTACCTCTCTCTCTCTCTCTCTCTCTCTCTCTCTCTCTCTCTCTCTCTGTGTGTGTGTGTGTGTGTGTAGAACTTTTCAATCATAAAGAAAAATTCAGTTATGTTGTACATGCAGTTATAGTCATATTAATAAAATTAAGGCAGTATCAGAAAGATAAATACACATTTCCCTCCTTTGTTCTTTCTACATTTTATATAGATGCATAAAATCCTGTATTTCTGTATGCTGTGATATTGAAGGAAATCTCTAGGAGAGTAAAACAGGTTAATGGGAAAAGGGAGAGAAAAGAAAATAAGGCAATTTGGCAAGGTTGTATTTAATATACAATGCATACATCTATATAAAAAGAAAATAGGTTTACCAAATCCAATGACAAAATAACTTGGAAACAACAAATGTTTGCATTTAATATTTCTCCTATAAAATAATCTCAGTACGTTCAACAGCTTCAGAAACCTAGTAGCAAACTAGAACTTTGCATACTGAGCTACATGGTCCCTGGGAGCCTTGCCAGTGCTAAAGTGTTCTGATTGTCTGTTTATGATCTTGAACTCCAGAGATTCTTTCTTTCAGTTGGCAGCTGTTCTGGCTGGGACACCTCTGGTTCTTCTGGGGTGGCTAATGAACAGTCAGCAGGCCAGCTGTGTTGATTTGTTCCATGACCTCATTACGCAGCCCCAGGACTTCCCAACTCAGTCTATGCATATATTCTCCTTACTACCCTAAAGCTTTTCTGTTTGATGGACTGTAAAAAAGTTGGACACAACTCAAAGTCAAGCGTATGCCAAAAAGAAAATGTAACTTCCATTAGTGCTTTGGCTCTGCCTGTGTTGACGTTAGTTATTGATAAGGTTTTACTTTCGTTTCTCATACATATTTTAAACTCATTTTATTTTTTATTATATTTTTATTTTAGTTTTGATAATTACATTAATTCCTTCCCTTTTCTTTTTCCAAATCCTCTAATATACTCTTCCCTATTCTTCAAATTCACAAGTTCTTATTGCATATATGTATACTTTTTTCCCTAAATATACCATGTTCAGTTCATATAATGTATGTATGTGCTCAGGGCTGAACTCTTGACACTCAGAATCAATTGGTATGCCTTTTTCTGGGGAAGACATCTCTCCCATCCCAAGCTTAAACTGGAAACCCAGATAACTTCTCATTGCTAGTGAAATCATGGTTATCAGAGGAGAATCTGTAACCTCTAGTTTACTAAATCAACATTTTGTTTGCAAAACAGCTATAAACATTTGTCTTCAGCCCTCATAAGGTAACTTCAACACACTATGAAAATCTCAGGTATTTTTCTCAGAATTATAAGGTTTCATTACGGGATGAATTATTTCTAAATAATTCATTTATGTCAGCTTGTGTTGTATACCTCTCTCTATACATATTCATTTATCTCTTATATCTCATATAAGCATGCAAGAAAATGGTAAAGGAAAGGTTATTTAGCCAATTTAGTCATTGATTTTAGCATCCACTCAAATTTTAAGTATGGTATTATTAAACATTTATGTATCCTGAGTTAAGATGATAATAAATTGAGCTTTTTGTTTATTACAATTCCTTAATTTGTTTATTTTTAGATTGTTCTTAGGCAGAGACTATCTAGCTATATAGGCCAAGATGGCCTAAAAACTGCAGAATTCTACCTCAAGCCTCCCCCAAGGTACTAAAGTTTATTGTTCTTCTGGACCTTAGTGTAACCACTCATTGTTGTATAATTCTGAACAATAATGAAACAACAGAAGAAATGGATGAGTCTAAACCCAAATTGTGTTAGAATGCTCTCATGACCATTACTATTCTCCTTCTTAACTGCTTGCAACCCTTAATTAAAATGTTTTCAGAAGAAACTCAAGACTGACTGTGCTCACTAGTGTAATAATTAATTTATCCTAATGATGAAAATAAAATGTATCCAGTATTCAGATAGGCTCTGCTCAATGCTCATTTCTTTCTTGTTCCATTTTTTGTTCTTCTATAGGGAACTCATTAGTTTATGTGATTTTTAATAAGCATCTATATTTTTCAATGTTAATAAACTATTTCAGTATTTGCCAGTTAACTTGCTAAGAAGATTTTAGTGTCTTAAAAATGGGCTGGAGCAATGGTTCAGTGGTTAAGATGGCTCTTTTTCCTCTGTTTTGTCATGCTCTACTTTGTTTTTATTTTATTTTACTTCATTTTATTATTTTTTGTTCTTTAGATAGGAGTGCAGACTTGGCTGAGAGCAGAGGTGGAAAGGCTCTTAAAGGAGTTGAAATTATTATCAGAATATATTGTATAAAATACAATCTATTTAAGAGAAATAGGAAAAGCATTGAAGTAGTAGCAAGGTATCTTAAAACTAAAAATTTTAATCACTTTTTTAGTTTAAACATTTCAATAACGCAAACTGAATGTTAACATCAATGTTTGTTTGGAAAAAAAGTCACATACTGTTCTTGCAGAAGGCAGAAGACCTGAGTTTGATTCCCAGCACCGATATCATGCAGCTTATAATAACCTGTCAACTCAAGATCTAGAGGATCTGACACCGCTCTGACCTCTCTAGACACATACATACATATATACATATACACATACATACATATACACACATGAATAAATAATAATACAAATTAAAAATACATGGCATGCAAATGAGGAAGTTCTCACAGTCAGATTTTCTTTGGTCTTCAAGGGCTCTCTTTATCTTATACTCATGTTAGTGGTCACCGTGAAGCTTTAAGCAGCTAAAACTGTACATTTGGACTTGCCAGAAAGTTATGGGCCATTACCATGGAGTCATCTTGAGATTGTGATGTTACAGTTAAAACCCTTCACCTACAGCTTCCTTCTTCGAAAGAGTTCTTTCTTCCTTTTTGTTAGATGTGTTTTTTGCTTCCATTTCAGTAGAACTTCTGCCCTTAGGTCACTTGCCTTGGCCTTACTGCTACTTCTTTGCAGGGATGGTTCTAATGCTGTCCTGTTCCCCAATTGGTTCATGATTTGTCAGTAAAAGGATTAGATGGGATGTCCCGGAGCCAAATGGAGAGCTGTAAGAGAGGAGAGGAGAGTTAGCCAGGCTTCTGATGGAGAAAAGTTGACCAGCTAGCTATGTAAGATCTCAAAACAAAGTAACCACACAGGCCCCAGCTACAGGGGAGTGGTCAGGGATGTTTAGAACTAACTAGATGTAACTTGGCAACAAAAGTTTAGGGTAGGTGGAGAAGGGAAGACATAAGAATATTGGTAAGGGCACACTTTTCTAGGCGGGAGATAGTAGCACCCATCAATTGTGTCAAAAAGCAAGTTGAATTTGAACAACCGCATGTGTGTGTTTTATCCATGGATTCAAGAGATTCAGCCATGTGTGTAGTGTGGCCTGTTCCCGGAGTTAAGGCATGGTAACAAAAGCTCCACGCAACATTTCTTTATATTTATTATATCCGATTTATTTAGAAAATTATCTTCATACATTTACTTTTCCTAGCATCACCTCAGTGACATAATAGTAGAACATGCCCTTACTAACCTTGTTTTCTATACGTTATTTGTCTTTTTTGTTTGTTTTGTATTTCGAGATAGGGTTTTTCTGTGTAACATCTCTGGCTGTCCTGAAATTTGCTGTGTAGACCAGGCTGGCCTCACATACAAGAAGATTGCCTACCCCTGCTCCCTAAGTGCTGGGACTGAAGTTGAATGCCACCAATTTCCAGCCTTTATTTTCTGTTTTCATTCTTCGAAACTTGCAATACTTAATATTCAAGAAATTCAATAAATGAACAGTAGCTCCATTTCCCGTTTGTTGTTTATGATGATGATTTTGAATTAGAGACCTTTGGCTAAAACATTTACTGAAGTATTTTGATTTATTTGTTTTGTTGTTATATTGTTTAGACAATTTCACTGTAAGTCCAGGATGGATTTTAGAACTGTTTGTAGCCCTAATTAACCTAGAACTTACAACAATTCCACTGTTTTTTTGTTTTTGTTTTGTTTTTTTTTTTTGTTTGTTTCTTTTTTCCTGTAGTTCTAGGATTACAGGTAGGAGGCACTACACCCAACCCTGGGATTGGATTTGTGAGTTTGCACTCTTCAAAATACTGTTGTGGAGCTTGGAGGACAACCTTCCTTCCTTCGATCTTATTTGAGGACAGGTACTCACTTGATTTTGGGTACTCAGTACCCTGGGAGGTTGGCCTGTGAGCTTCCAGAGAACTTCCTGTCTTTGCCTTCCTTATTGCAGTAGAAGGTCAGCATTGCAGACGGGTGTTTGGTAGTGACACTACATGAGGTTAAACTCAGGCCTCATGCTGTCATAACAAGTATTTTACCCATGAAGCCATCTCTGCAGCCCCTCAACTATCCTGTTCCTTTGAGTTTGCAGTGGATTTTCAGTTGGACCAGCTTCTGTGGTTGAAAAGTCTTTCTCCATAAAACTGACCCTTTCTTTGGCAAAATCAGCAGTAGGCGTGTGTCTCTGAAATCTCTACCTCCCTCCATTGATTTATTTGCCTGCTCTGGCAGGGGGGCATACTTTCTTGATTACTATCGTCTCATTATAGGTCACTATTGCAGATATAATTGTCCCTCTCTTTGCTGATATTTTTCAAAGCTGTTTTAGTGGTCCCTCTGTATTTCTACTTGAGCTTGCTTGCTTGCTTTATTTATGTAATCGAAAGAAGAGGATTGATTTTTGTTCACATCTACATGACTCATGCTTTAACTTCCTACAAAAATTCTTCTGGGGATTTGACTGGTGTTTTGTTGAGTCTTCAGAGCAATTTGAAAACTGACATCGTGTTTCAATCAATTGACCTTTGAACAGGGTTTACTTCTCTTCTCTCTGTTGATTCATACCCCTTAAGTGTTGCTTGTTCTAGTTTCTTCTCTTGGCAGTTTTTCAAGTTTCTCCTTCCCTTGTACTGTGATGATAGCAGACTAGTGTGGCAATCATAATATTAATTGGAAATATTCTCTAAGTTTTTCTGGATGATTTTATTTTATACATTTACATTATTTTGTGATATTCAACCTGAAACTTTACATATTCTAGGCAAATGTCCTATGTCTGTGTTATGTCACTAGCCATGGAATATTAATCAGATGTAAAAGCTTTTAAAAAAGTTTTTTCTTCCTTCCTTTCTTTACTTATTATATAGTGTCTGTCTCTGTCTGTCTGTCTATCTGTCTATATGTCTGTCTCTGCCCCCCCTTTACCTCTCTGTCTCTCATTCTGTGTGTGTGTGTGTGTGTGTGTGTGTGTGTGTGTAGATGGACATGGTTCACATGAAGGTCAGAGAATGACTTTGGAGAGTCGGTGCTCTCTTTTTATCATACAGAGCTCAGGGATTGAATTCAGGTCTGCAACCTTGGCAGAAAGAACCTTTATACACTGATTCATCTCATCAGCATGGTTTTTGATATTTGAGATCGTTTTTGTTCATATGTGTGTAGGAAAATTTCCAGCAAATTCTAACAGTCTGAAATTCTATTGTATATTTAGGAATGATGTTATCCAAAAATTCAGATAGGGGTTTATGTAGATATGTTTTAATGACTATTAGCAGTTGAAGTTTTTGCTATTTTATTTGTGCTTTAGACTTTATTGGCAGATGTGTTTTCATACTATTTTCCTATAGCTATCTCCCCTAACATGCTCACTTCTTTCATACTGACAATATTGGTTATATATCCCCTCGCATCCCCCACTCTATCTTCTCTAAACATCACCTTTACCCCTAATCTTTGCAGTAAGTTTTTAGATATCACTGGATTTTCTTTTTGATTCCTGCTTACTCGTCTCAATTGTAGTTCTCATTTCTTTCATTTAATTAACATTTTATTTGTTCTTTTTTTCTTTTTTAATAAGTTGGTAACAATTTTAAATCAAATTTTGCTTATTTATTTACTATGTTGCAATATTGAGTTTAGTCAGTTACTTTTGGTAAAGTTTCTTATTTTGCAGTCTAATGAGACAAATAAACACAGTAGGATACAAATTTTTCTCTTCTGGGTGAGAAATAATGGATAAAATTGATGACATAAAGTTCTGTGTCTTTTCTTATTCCACTTTTCCACATTAGCCTGGAAGCGGGCATCTGGTTTGCAAAGGTTGCATTCTTTGCTTTTCAACTAATTGTATTTAAGGACCTTCTAGTAATTTCCTATATACAACTGAAAAAAAAAAACTACCCGACATCAATGGTTGTTTCAGTATAATGCAAACAATGCAAGTTAGACTGAAAGTGCCTTTTCAGATATAATAAACATTTACTTCACACTTCCAACACTAACATTAAACAAAATAGTGTATCAAAACCATCAGACAAATAAAAACAATTTTTCTTTGAAACTCCAACTTTTCCAGAAATTAAAGGCATTTCTGTACTTTGGCTGAGAATTTTCATTTTGGTAGATTAGGATAAACATGTCATAACAAGAAGTTTCTTGTCATAATTTTTTATATCAATACACCAGTCAATAAAGGGGGCCTGGTGCTCAATACTGAAGTGACCTGTTGTAGAGCGCTCCTGAGGGAGACATTCTGTCAGCTACTTTCTGACGTCTACACAAATGAAAGCTGCAAAAATTTCCATTGAGGTCACTACATTTTTATTGTGTGAAAATCACAGAAAATAGGGAGAGAAATATTTTGTTTTATAACTGGATAATCTCTGTTCCAAGGAAAAATATCTGGGCTCTTTCAATGTGTGGTTCCAGTCTTCAGTGTATTATGCCTCTATCCACGTCTTTCATGACTTTCCAGTCGTCTCCTGAAAAGAGTGAATTTGCAATTAGTTGATAACTCTAGTAAGCTGGTCACTACATATTTCCTAAAGGAAAACTTGTGCGAGATTGGTGTAGATGGCTGTCATTAAACTAGACTACAAGTGTTGGCACAGGTCTTGTAGGGTTAAGAAGGGTAACTGAAAACAGTTATTGACTTCCTCTAACTTGCTCATCATAGAAATGCAAGTTTATTTGACACCTGTAGCACTGAATGTCCCTGTATTCAAAAGTGTTTTCTGTCTTCAAAAACACATCTTTAATCCCAGAAAACTTCTGCACAGAAGAATAACATTTTCAAAAAAAACGGACTCGGTCCAAACCCTTTCCAACATGGCAGTGCTTACAAGCATAGAAGTCAGTCATAACATTGACTCTGTATATAGCAGTTAGCAGTTTACAGAATCATAAAATGTGCTTAGGTCATTACTGGTATCTCAACAGCATGTTTATATATCTTCACCTGATAAGTTGACTCACATAGAGATCCACTTTGTATCCTAATGCCATGGACTGAGAGGGGAAAATCCTTTTGTAAAAATTCCCTACCACTATCTCTATAATCTCTACTTCGTCGAGTTTCATCCAAGTGCAAAAATGAAAAATTATAACCTGCCAAGCGTCAGTGGCAAAGTGAAATGAAAAAATTGCAAGTTAATAATAGTGATGTCTCAAAAAAATTTCCTGGCCAATTTAACATTGCTTCACCCAAGGTCACTCCTCAGAGCTGATGATTCTTAGTAATTTGCAGATGAGACCATTCTAACTTGGTCATGGTTAGTGAAGACGGAGAAAATACCACAGGAGGTTTAAGATTCAAGGTTATCTGTCTCTCAAATGAGACAAAAAGCACAGTTGCACTTGATATTTGTAAAACCTAGCACAGCAATAATGCTCAAAGAAATGAAACCTAAAGTCTGTGCTATCTTTCATTTGCAACATAAAGTCATCCTAACACAAAACATTAGGACGAGGACAAGAGAAGGGCATTGTCTTGCTTCTATGTAGCATTTCATGTGGCAAGTTTTCAGTAAGTCTTCTTAGCATTTTATTCTATGTAAAATTTACTAATTGTAGTTTTTTCACTAGAAATTTCCTCAATGTACTTTTTTTAACTCAATATAAAATATATATTGTAAACGGTCATTAACAAACCATTTTAAATACAAATATTTTGCATACTATAGACAAACACAAGGAAGAAGAAAATAACTGCTTCAAAGGGATGTCATGTACTTACGTTTTCTGTGCACTTTCCAAACTGATGCATACATGTATATGTGCAAGTGTATATGTGTGTTCAAAAAAGAGAGAGAAAATAAAGACATTTATTTAGATTTCCTTTTTAAAGATTACTTAGGATATAACTGAATAATTTCACATTTCTCTTTTCTCTCAAACCTCTTTTAGGTCCTTGTCTGCTCTTTCAAGCACATGACCTGTTTGAAAAATTCTTATTGAACTCTGTTTGCTCATTGTAGTGTGTTTAACGCTTCCTGTGCCTGATCCTTCTCACTGCAGACTAGCATTTAGTTATGTAGCTTTATCATTCACTTCTCCATTTCCACCCACACTGTTTGGAATATTCATGTAGCTGATGCTTTTCCTATTATGAATATAGCTGCTAGGAACATATGCATTCCTAAGTGTGAACATAAAAGTTATAGAAGCAGTTTGTCTACTTTTACTAAACATCTTGCAGAGAACTGTAAATTTTGTTCCATACAACTGGTACATTAGTTTGTGGATAACAAAAAGGACACCAGTACTGAGTCATCCAGCATGCAACATAGTATTTCTTACTTGCTTCCATTATTTTAAGAGATTCTGCAGTTTGGCCAAGGGCAGGTAGTTTGGTCAAAAAACATTTGAAGGAAGGGGAAATAGCTCACACAGATAATTCCTTGCTTTGCAAACATTAGAACTGGTTAGATTCTCTGAATTAATGTATAAAAGCCAGGGCTCATAGTGCATACATACAGTGCAAGCACTAAGGAATGAAGAGTCATGAGTGTCCCTGGGATGCTGCCACTCAGCTTCCCTAGCCTTTTTTGGGATTCTAAACCACTGTGATTCCCTGTCTCAAAAAACAAGAGGTAAGTACAGGTTTGGTGATTCTGTTGGTCTTCCTGTGCAGTTCCTGTCTGCTTAGGGGCATGAAATTTTTCCTCCTGTTCTTCCATAAGAGTCTCAAAGCTCCATCCAAAGATATCCATTAGCTATGGATATCTGCATCTGCGTCAGCTGCTAGGTGGAGCCTCTCAGAAGATAGCCATGCTAGGCTCCTGATCATAACAGAGTATCATTAGTAGTGTCAGGGATTGGTACTTACCTATGAGATGGGTCTCAAGTTGGGCTTGTTAATATTTGACTTTTTCCACAGTCTCTGCTCCACCCCCCACCCCTGCATTTCTTGTAGACAGGAAACATTTGGGTCAAAAGTTTTGTGGATGGGTTGGTGTACCTAACACTCCACTGGGGTTCTTGCTTAGCAATAGTAGGTGACCTCCTCATATTCCTTCTCTCCAATGCTGTGAGTCACAGCTAAGGATGCCCCCATTGATTCTTGAGTGCCTTCCATATCCCAAGTCTCTGTCTCTTCCTGGAGATGTCCCTACTTCCCCACCCATGTTGTGGGTTTCTGTTCATTCTCATGGCTATCTGGTCATTCCTCCTGTCCCTCCCCATACCTGATCCCATACCCCCACCCAGATTCCCTACCTGTCCTCTTTCCCACCAGTTCTTCCCTCTATCTGCCTCCTATGACTGTTTTATTCCCTCTTCTATGTGAGATTCAAGCAACCTTGCCCGTACCTTCCTTTTGTTTAGCTTCTTTGGGTCTGTGAAGTGTAACATGTATATCCTGTATTTCATGGCTAATATCCACATATAAGTGAGTACATGCCATGTGTGTCCTTCTGGGACTGGATTACCTCACTCAGGACGATATTCACAAGATCCATCAATTTGCCTGCAAAATTCATGATATCTTTGGAAGACTGACACAGTTAACTAACATGAACCCCTTGGGGATCTCAGAGACTGAACCACCAACCAAAGAACATACACAAGCTGTACCGTGGCTTCTCCCCCACAGTGTAGCAGAAGTGCAGCTTAGTCTTCATGTGCGTCTTGAGCAACTGGAGTAGAGACACAAAAGCTGCTGCCTCTCAGTGGGATGTGTTGTTCTAGCTGGGCTGCCTTATGTGACCTCAGCTTAGACTGTGCACCTAACCTCACTGAGACTTGATGTTCTAGGGTTGGGGGTGGGGGATACTCAGGAGGTCCCCATTGGCTCAGAGGAGAAAGGAAGGGTGATGGTGGGAAGAAAGGTGGGACGGGGTGACTGGGAGGGGGACAGTGAGCTGGATGAATAATTAGAGTCTTAATGATGACGATGACGACGATGATGGTGATGATGATGATGATGATGATGAAGAAGAAAAGGAAGGAAAAAATTGAGTGAGTACATAGAGAGATGTTTTAGGAGTCAAGAGCAGTTACTGCTCTGTAGAGGCCTTGAGCTTGGGTCACAGTGTTCACATGATACTTTACAACTACCTATAATTCTAGTTACAGGATATCTGATGTCCTTTTCTGGTGTCCAGAGGCACCACACTCACATGTACCTACTTTCACACAAACATACATATGCACAGAAGTAAAAATATATCTTAAATTTTTTCTTTAGTATTAGTGTCTTAGTCACTGTTCTTTTGCTGTGAAGTGACATCATCACCAAGACAATTATTATTTTAATTATTTATTTTTTTTATTTTTACACTCCAGACTTTACTCCCCTCCTGGTCCACCCCCGACTGTTCCACATCTCTTGCTACCCCCACCCTTGCCCTGTCTCTACAAGGATATCCCCACCCCACCCTGCTAGACCTTTAAACTTCCTGGAGCCTTCTGTCTCTTGAGGGTTCACTGCATCTTCTCTGACTGAACCCAGACCCAATAGTCCTCCGCTGTATATGTGTTGGAGGCTTTATTTCAGCTGGTGTATGCTGCCTTGTTGGTGATCCAGTGTCTGAGAGATCTCAGGGGTCCAGGTTACTTGAGACTGCTGGTCTTCCTACAGGGTTGCCCTCCTCCTCAGCTTCTTCCAGCTTTTCTCTAATTCAGCCAGAGGGGTCAGCAGCTTCTGTCCATTGATTGAGTGCACACATCTGCATCTGACTCTTTCAGCTGCTGGTTGGATCTTTTGGAGGGCAGTCACGATAGGCCCCTTTTTGTGAATGCTCCATAGTTTCAGTAATGTTATGTCTTGGGGCCTCCTCTTGAGCTGGAACCCACTTTGGGCCTGTTGCTGAACCTTCTTTTACTCAGACTATTCTCTATCTTTATCCCTGCAATTCCTTCAGACCAAGACGATCATATGAAAGAAAGATCCTTCATTTGGGGGCTTCCTTACATTTCAGAGTTTCAGAGGCTTAGTGCATCATTATCATGGCAAGGCGAATGAAGTAAGGCAAGTATAGTGCTGGAGGAGGTGCGGCTACCACACACACACACACACACACACACACACACACACACACAGAGAGAGAGAGAGAGAGAGAGAGAGAGAGAGAGAGAGAGAGAGAGAGAGAGAGAGAGAGAGAGAGAGAGACAGTGTCGGGTTGCAAAACCCACTCCCAGTAACATACATTCTCCAACATTGCCACAACTTCTAATCCTTTAAATCCTGTCAAATAGTTTCACTCCTGGTGACAGAGATATCCTTTTACTAGCACACCTTTATAAATTTGTGTTTTCAATTTCCTCTGTTTCACACCAGAAGATGAAGAAAAGCTAGCCAGGCAACGTTTGGGCCTGTTTGAATTGCACTGAACACTAGGTTCTCCTGGTTGCTTTGCCAGAAACCAGCAGAACGCCCACACCCTTTTTGTCACAGCATGAGTTACTGTTGTGTTTTGAACTTAGGACCTTGAAAAGGGCAGGCCTCTGTTTTTTGTGCTCTCTCCCTTCAGAAATGTGGGTTCAGCAATTTGGGCTATTTTGAATTGAAGATTCCCCCCCTTCATGCTGTGAAGTCAGCAAAGTGTATCCTTTTTCTTTTAGACTAGGTCTGTTTTTCAGACACTGGTTTGTGATACACACATACAGCAGAATAGCTTCATGGGTTTTCTTTTTTTTTTTACTTTTTTGTTTTGGATAGTTTATGTATTTATACTTCAAATGTTATCCCCTTTCCAGGTTTCTCCCTTTTTTCTTCCCCTTCCCTGCTTCTATAAGGGTGCTCTCCCACCCACCCACTCCCACCACAACACCCTGACATTCCCCTACATTGGGACATTGAGCCTTCACAGGACCAAGGTCTTCTCCTATTGATGCCAGACAATGCCATCCTCTGCTATGTATGTGGCTGGAGCCGTGGGTTCCCGCCTTGTGTACTCTTTGGTTGGTGGTTTAGTCCCTGGGAGCTCTGGGGGATCTGGTTGGTGGATATTGTTGTTCTTCCTATGGGGTTGGAAACCTCTCAGCTCCTTCAGTCCTTTCTCTAACTCCACCATAGGGATCTTCCTGCTCAGTCTGATGGTTAGCTGCAAGTATCTTAATCTGTATCAGTAAGGGTCTGGCAGAGCCTCTCAGGGGACATACCAGGCTCCTGTCAGCAAGGGCTTCTTGGCATCAACAATAGTGGCTGGGTTTGGTGGCTGCATATGGGGTAGATCCCTAGGTGGGTCAGTCTCTGGATAGTATATCCTTCAGTCTCTGCTCCACTCTTCGTCCTTGTATTCCTCTGAGTATTTTGTTCCCCCTTCTAAGAAGGACTGATGGATCCACATTTTGGTCTTCCTTCTTCTTGACTTTCATATGGTCTGTGAATTGTGTCTTGGGTATTCCAAGCTTTTGGGCTAATATCCACCTATCACCGAGTATATACCATGTATGTCCTTTTGTGACTGGGTTACCTCACTCAGGATGATATTTTCTAGTTCCATCCATTTGCCTAAGAACTTTGTGCAATTATTGTTTTTAATAGCTGAGTAGTATTCCATTGTGTAGATGTACCACATTTTTCTGTATCCATTCCTCTGTTGAAGGACATCTGGATTCTTTCCAGCTTCTGGCTATTATAAATAAGACTGCTATGAACAGAGTAGAGCATGTGTCCTTGTTATATGTTGGAGCATCTTTTGGGTATAGCTGTGTCCAATTTTCTAAGGAACCTCCAGACTGATTTCCAGACTTGCAATCCCACCAACAATGGAGGAGTGTTTCTCTTCCTACCCCTTCCTCAACAGCATCTGCTATCACCTGAAATTTTTATCTTAGCCATTCTGATTGATGTGAGGTGGAATCTCAGGGTTGTGTTGATTTGCATTTCCCTGATGACCAAGACTGTTTAACATTTCTTTAGGTGCTTCTCAGCCATTTGATATTCCTCAATTGAGCATTTTTGGTTTAGCTTTGTACTCCAAGTTTTAATAGGATTATTTGGTTTTCTGGAGTCTAAGTTCTGGCATTCATTATATATATTGAATATAGGATTGGAAAAGATCTTTTCTCAATCTGTTGGTTGCCATTTTTCCTATTTACAGTATCCTTTGCCTTACTGAAGCTTTGCAATTTTATGAGGTCCCATTTGTTGATACCTGATCTTAGAGCATGGTTCATGATTTGGTTCTTTTTTTTTTTCTTCTAAGATTTATTTATTATGTTTGGGTATACTGTTGCTCTCTTCAGACACACCAGAAGAGGACATCAGATCTCATTTTTTTACAGATGGTTGTGAGCCACCATGTGGTTGTGGGAATTGAACTCAGGTCCTCTGGAAGAGCAGTCAGTGCTCTTAACCACTGAGCCATCTCCCCAGCCCCAGTTCATGAGTTTTTATATTTTACACCCACACAGACACAGACACACACACACACACACACACACACACACACATGCAAACACAGACATATATATATGTATATATATATATATATATTGAGAGAGAAGAGAGAGACAGAGACAGAGAGAGACAGAGAGAGAGAGAGAGAGACAGAGAGAGACAGAGAGAGACAGAGAAGCCTTGAACAGGCTGGGATGGTATAGAAGGTGCAATATATATATATATATATATACATATATATATATATATATACACATATATATAGTGTGTGTGCATGTATTTATATGTGTATATATGATATAAAAGTCTCATATATACTCTTATATAAATAATGAAATTTTTGTTTGTGAGCACACTTTTTAAATGAATCACTGTGTGATGGTTTATTTTAATATTTCTTTTCAATTCTATTGCCTTTCTTGTATAGGTAAAAGCAAGATATATATGCTGTCATCCTATATGTCCTACAAAATATAATGAAAAGATTAACAATTTGGTCCATTGTTTCATTAAATAAAAGCATTGAATTTTTGGGTGTAGTGAACTGAATGCTCCTCTAGAATTCACATTTTGTAAATCTACACCCAGCTCGGTTGTTTTAAGACATAGAATTGGGCAAGGCTTACCCCATAAGATTGTCATGAGTGGGAGTCATGTCCATATAACAGACACTTCCAAGTTGTCTGTAGTTCTTACCATGTGAGGACAGAACGAATCTGAGAGACAGTCCCTAGGAACCAGGTCTTCTGATTCCCTGCCCTAAAGATTCCAGTTACTACCAGCTGATGGTGTATTACTGCAGCAGCCCAAGCCTACCAGAAGAGCTGCCCTGGTAGTCCTGTCACACAGTTCACTTACTGGAATACTGCAGGAATATTAGTGTTTAAGATCCTAACCAACTCTGTTGTTCGTATCAAATACAGTATTAATACCCTGTGAATCAATGGAGGTTCTCCTATAACACCACTCGGGTACACAAATTCTGCTTTATACTTAACACTTCAAAATTTTTAATTCATAATTGTTTTCATTATTTTCATAGAATTCTGGCTGTGCTGATGGCAGTTACAAAAGCAGAGATCAATCTAATATAAAGTATTATCTACATTTCTTATATAACTATATTTGTTGATTTCGACAACAAAGGTATATAATAAATTGACTTGGAGTTGAAAACAGAGCCTGGAACAGCCTAGCAGCCAAGCAGGATGGCATCCTATGGTTAGCAGTGTGCACATACTTGAGAATGGATACAATATGAGTCCCGTGTGCATGCTTGAGAATGGATACAATATGAGGCCTGCGTGCATGCTTGAGAATGGATATACTATGAACCCTGTGCTCATGCTTGAGATGGATTCAATATAAGGCCTGTCTTGTGGGATCCTGTTGCTAAACAGAATAGGTTGCTTTGACATTAACATACCTGAGAACTAGAATGCTTATTTATTTCATTTGTGGATCAATGTCTGCTTCATTTTGACATTCACTCTTGAAGAATCAAGGAATTTTCCAATGTGTATTTATATATGATTATAATTACATCTTCTTCCTATTGTCATCATCTATACATATTTTCATATGGTCACATGGTATCACCTTATTTGGTTATTGTTTCATGTGCCCACATATTCCATTTTACTTAGACTATAAAGTCCTATCATGTGCCTATTACTGCTGTCTATTATCTGAAACACATAACATCACAATCATAGAGAACAGGACATATGGCTTAAAATATCAAATGAAACAAATTATGCTTCTCTTGTATTATTGTAGTATTTTATCAAACTGTAAAACTGTAGTTATTTATTGTACATATACCTATTTGGGTCAAGTTGTCTGAGGAAAAAAATACATTTTCAAAGCCATCAGCTATGGGAAATGTTTCATAGGGTCATCAAAATAGCTCATCAGGAGTCTTGATTATCAAGCTTGGTGAGTCAAGGCATTAAATTTCCAGTACCTGTACGACAGATATAAAGAACCAAGTCCAACAAGTTCCCTTTGACCTCCACATACATGTACAACACAGACAAATAGATGTAGAAAAGTAATTAAAATGAACTGACGTGAAATAATTTTATCTAGTTAGCTGCCATTGATGTGAAAAAGAAACCCACGACTGCCCCTAGTGTCTGCTTGCTCATGAATATGTATACATGTTGCTTGATTTTCAGGAGTCCTTGCTATTCTGTAAGTCATGTTGTATTTTGAATTTGGTCATTTAACTCTAGCATGCATAAACATTGTTTTCATGACATTCTATAAACTTCATTTGATTTCTTTAGTTTTCTCGTGAGATTCGAGTTCATAATTGATACCAACACTGAAGCCGACCTCTCTAGTTCTAATGTGATAGTGAGAGTCTTTTCAACCCTGAATACTTGTGAAGAGAAACTGTCAGTTAGCATTATCAAAGAATTGAAAACTCTGCAATGGCTTCATCCCAAATGCCTGCTTTTTCTTCATTTGTGTATTTGTATGTGCATTCCTGCTTGTACCTGCATGTGCAAGTATTGATTCAAATGAGTGCATGTGAGGTCACAGGACATTGGTTGTCATTCATTAGTCACAACCCACCGCATTTTTCTTCCTTTGGCCTGAATCTTAGCAGGTAGACTTGAACAGCTGGTAAAGGATCCCCAGAGAACCACCTGTTTCTGCCTCCCCAACATTGGGTGGTAAGCACATGACACTACACCAAACATTAATTTGTGGGTTTTGAGGCTTGAACTTAGTTTCTCTTGCTTTCAAGGCAAACACTTTACCAACTGAGCTATCTCTCCAGGCTCTGATTTCTCTTTTTAAAAGCAAATTTGTGTGAATATTGAGGACTGAATATTTTAGTGAGGGGATTTCTGGAGAGTGAGTTCTTCATAAGAGTTTCTGAATCTTGCAGCTGGTTTTTTTTTTCTTTTCTTTTTTTCATAGCTGGGGACTGAACCCAGGGCCTTATGCTTGCTAGGCAAGTGCTCTACCACTGAGCTAAATCCCCAACCCTTTGCAGCTGGTTTTCATGTTAGTATGAGTTTGCATATTCTAGGGACTGTGAAGATTATTTCAGGATCAACCCCAAAAAGAGAAACCCTAAAGCAAGTTAACTTCTTTGCTTTGTTAAACCTGATTCTGTTTTGTAACCATTGAAGCATGGCTTTTATGAGTGATATTATTAAAATCTATATTCCCTTTCGAGTGTGCTGCTCATCAGTATTACTCCGTTGCCTCCGGTTTACCCGCCTACATTGCAAGGCAGAATTCCTTAATATTTACAGTCACAATGCAAGGGGTTCTTAAGATTTATCGTTTATCTTCTGAGGTATTCTTCAATTTCCTTCTTCAGTGTCTTGAAGATCTCCCATGCTCATGGATTGGCAGGATTAATATAGTAAAAATGGCCATTTTACCAAAAGCAATCTACAGATTCAATGCAATCCCCATCAAAATACCAATCCAATTCTTCAAAGAGTTAGACAGAACAATTTGCAAATTCATCTGGAATAACAAAAAACCCAGGATAGCTAAAGCTATCCTCAACAATAAAAGGACTTCAGGGGGAATCACTATCCCTGAACTCAAGCAGTATTACAGAGCAATAGTGATAAAAACTGCATGGTATTGGTACAGAGACAGACAGATAGACCAATGGAATAGAATTGAAGACCCAGAAATGAACCCACACACCTATGGTCACTTGATTTTTGACAAAGGAGCCAAAACCATCCAATGGAAAAAAGATAGCATTTTCAGCAAATGGTGCTGGTTCAACTGGAGGGCAACATGTAGAAGAATGCAGATCGATCCATGCTTATCACCCTGTACAAAGCTTAAGTCCAAGTGGATCAAGGACCTCCACATCAAACCAGACACACTCAAACTAATAGAAGAAAAACTAGGGAAGCATCTGGAACACATGGGCACTGGAAAAAATTTCCTGAACAAAACACCAATGGCTTATGCTCTAAGATCAAGAATCGACAAATGGGATCTCATAAAACTGCAAAGCTTCTGTAAGGCAAAGGACACTGTGGTTAGGACAAAACGGCAACCAACAGATTGGGAAAAGATCTTTACCAATCCTACAACAGATAGAGGCCTTATATCCAAAATATACAAAGAACTCAAGAAGTTAGACCGCAGGGAAACAAATAACCCTATTAAAAAATGGGGTTCAGAGCTAAACAAAGAATTCACAGCTGAGGAATGCCGAATGGCTGAGAAACACCTAAAGAAATGTTCAACATCTTTAGTCATAAGGGAAATGCAAATCAAAACAACCCTGAGATTTCACCTCACACCAGTGAGAATGGCTATGATCAAAAACTCAGGGGACAACAGATGCTGGCGAGGATGTGGAGAAAGAGGAACACTCCTCCATTGTTGGTGGGATTGCAGACTGGTACAACCATTCTGGAAATCAGTCTGGAGGATCCTCAGAAAATTGGACATTGAACTGCCTGAGGATCCAGCTATACCTCTCTTGGGCATATACCCAAAAGATGCCCCAACATATAAAAAAGACACGTGCTCCACTATGTTCATCGCAGCCTTATTTATAATAGCCAGAAGCTGGAAAGAACCCAGATGCCCTTCAACAGAGGAATGGATACAGAAAATGTGGTACTTCTACACAATGGAATATTACTCAGCTATCAAAAACAACGAGTTTATGAAATTCGTAGGCAAATGTTTGGAACTGGAAAACATCATCCTGAGTGAGCTAACCCAATCACAGAAAGACATACATGGTATGCACTCATTGATAAGTGGCTATTAGCCCAAATGCTTGAATTACCCTAGATGCCTAGAACAAATGAAACTCAAGGCAGATGATCAAAATGTGAATGCTTCACTCCTTCTTTAAAAGGGGAACAAGAATACCCTTGGCAGGGAAGAGAGAGGCAAAGATTAAAACAGAGACAGAAGGAACACCCATTCAGAGCCTGCACCACATGTGGCCCATACATATACAGCCACCCAATTAGACAAGATGGATGAACCAAAAGTGCAGACCGACAGGAGCCGGATGTAGATCGCTCCTGAGAGACACAGCCAGAATACAGCAAATACAGATGCGAATGCCAGCAGCAAACCACTGAACTGAGAATAGGTCCCCCATTGAAGGAATCAGAGAAAGAACTGGAAGAGCTTGAAGGGGCTCGAGACCCCATATGTACAACAATGTCAAGCAACCAGAGCTTCCAGGGACTAAGCCACTACCTAAAGACTATACATGGACTGACCCTGGACTCTGACCTCATAGGTAGCAATGAATATCCTAGTAAGAGCACCAGTTGAAGGGAAAGCCCTGGGCCCTGCTAAGACTGAACCCCCAGTGAACTAGACTGGTGGGGGGAGGGCGGCAATGGGGGGAGGGTTGGGAGGGGAACACCCATAAGGAAGGGGAGGGGGGAGGGGGATGTTTGCCCGGATACCGGGAAAGGGAATAACACTCGAAATGTATATAAGAAATACTCAAGTTAATAAAAAAAAAAGATTTATCGTTTATTTCCCTGAATGAAATGTTATCCTCAAAAAAAAAAACAGGGTCTGCCTCCAGAAATACATTTCAGGACACTAACTCCCTCTCTAACATCTAGAAGTTTTATATCAGTGTTTATTTTATTCCTTTGAAATAACTCTAATTTTTAAAAGCTCCTTTAAAGCTCCAAATGATAGATATATCATAAAATGGTAGTTTCAGTATAAATGGATCAGGTACTAGCTCTTCATTTATAATGCAGTTCAATGGCCTCTAGACATTCATTAAGTCTAGTCTTTGTGGTAGTCCACCTTGATCTTGCAGCATTGGGCAATGCCTGAGGGAGAGCTGATATCAGGCTCTTCTCCCCATGTGCAGGCGATTGAAATCAGATATGAACACTTCTAGACAGTAATGGAGCTCAGGATGCTAGCCAGACATGGTCTGTATATCAGAGGTTCAGAAGCACACATATGCCAGACCAAACTCAAATTTATGACATTTTTTTCATTACTGAAAATTCAGGTTGAAATATTTGAGGAAAGCAGGAATGAGGTATGGACTTTAGCTAACTTTAGGTATAGGAGGTGAAAGAAACTTTTAGAGGTATTCTTTTAATTGGAAATAAGCATCTAATGAATTTTGTTATGACTCAAAAATAAAAAAGCCACTATTGACCACAGGTGCTTATAGAATGTCAAAAAAGATTTAAAACTGCGTAAAAATTTCTCAAATTGCAGAGGGGCAATGAAGTTGAGACCCCTGTCCACAGCCCACTCTGCTTGTGGGGAATACAATTACTGGGGAGCTCTGCTGTCTTTACAGCAACACTGTATTCTTGTTGTACCTTCTTAACCTTTCCCTTTTAATGTTCTCCCTGTCTATGACAAACTACAGTCCCATTGGCCTTCCCAAGCAACCTACATTAAGCATGCTAGGGCAGAAGTACATTTACTAATGAAATGAAGATTTGCTGGCCTGTAGAGAAATGGGTCACACCAGAGAAGGATCTTGTCAGCTCTATTTCACATTTCTCTGCATCTGATCATCACTTTTGGCTCTCAGAAAATAGTTATCCCAGTACATGTTCTATTTAACAACCATTCCCTCATCTACCCATTGCCCACCAACTTGTGGCAAAATAGGGCATTCTTTTACATATCAGATAATACAGGAATCTATGAGGGTTACAAGAAAGTAAGAAACAGTGTAATTTAGTGTCTGAGAGTATCAGATAGGAATTATGAAATGGAAGAATGGTGGTTTGGGTGAAGTGACTACCTGTTCACACTCTATCGTAGACTTTGCAAGGGAGTCCAGGTAGTTTTATTCAAGTTTTGTGGTAAAAATTCAGGCATCCTTTCAAAAGTAATGGATATCTTTTGGTCCAAGAAGTTATTGATTAAAATAAAGAGCAGATTTTATGAGCCAGGATAGACACAACACATTTAGGAAACTGGGTAATTGTTTTTTGATACTAAAGTATTCTTATTCTCTTTAAACACCATATACTTGGAAACAAATTTTTGATCAACTTTTTAATATCTCACAAATGTACATAATATATTCTCTTACTTCATCCTCTCTTCTCAATCTTGTCAATTCCATTTTCTCCATACAAAGACATTCCTGTTTTTTGTTTTGTTTGCCAAAAGAATGTAACTGGGGCAATGTTTTGGACCATGGTTTTGTAGCTATCATTGGATATGGGTGGGCACCCACTTGAAGATGATAAATTATACTCTACTAGCATCTGTCAATAGCCAATAGTTTATCAAGCAGTTTAGTGCCTATAAGCTTCTCTCCCATCCATAACTAATTGCTGGTTGGGCCAGTCTTATGCAGGCTTAATGCCAGTAAATGCTAGGAAGCCATGGATACAGAGTTTGTGCCATGCCAAACGATAGAACTTTGCAGCCATTCCTCCTATGTTCTTTCTATTAAGTTCTCAATGCCTTGCTCTTCTGTGATGCTCCCTGAAAATGTTTTGTTTGGGTCTGAGCACTCAATTGTCAGTGATTCTCAACATATAGAGAAGTCATTAGCCCCTGTATTCATAACTATTTATTGCAAGAGATGCTTCTTGGATTAAGGATTTGTTTAGTGTTTTTTTCTGCTTTTCAATATAAATATTTAGTATGAATTTTAATGCTATATCAGTTTAAATGAACAACACTATTATGTTCCATCTAGGCCTATAACTTCCATAGGTTGTTGACCTAGATTATAGTGCCAGGCATGGATTCCTTTCTATGTATTGAGTCTTAAGGGAAATAAGACAATGGTTGGTTTCCTGTTACAGAGCTTGGCAATAATTATAACAATCAGCTGTGTGTACATATGCACACATACACACATGCATGCACACTCATACACACATACATACATGCTATAAAAATGTTAATATTGTACATTATTTATAAATTTAAAACATCTTCAAATAACAAAATATACCATTATTTTTTTTCTAAAAACATGCAATACAAACTTCCTTTCTTTTTTTCTTTTTCTTACATAACACATATTGGTTACAGTTTCCCCTTCCTCTACTTATGTTAGTTCCTCTCCACCTCATAGATCACTCCCTTTCTCTTTTCTTCTCTTCTCTTCTCTTCTCTTCTCTTCTCTTCTCTTCTCTTCTCTTCTCTTCTCTTCTCTTCTCTTCTCCCTCCCTTCCTCATTCCCTCCCTCAATTCCTCTCTCCATTCCTCCCTCTCTTCATCATATATGGTTATGTACTCAGTATTTCTTTACATCTGCTGGAGAAGGAAGCATCTCTGATGATGAGTGAACAAGGAAGGCACCAATTCATGAGCATAGCAGACTATCATAAGTAGGCATCATATTGTTACTTTTTTTTTAAGCAGTGGGATTTGGATTTGGTTTTGCCCTAGGTCTCTGGGCTATTTAGTGTCTGGTTCTTGGTTAGCCAAGCAGGATCAAGTGTGTGTTTTTTCTCAACATTTGTTGGTTACTCCCATCAGCTATTCACCACCATTGCCCTGCATTTTTCAGGAAGAACAGCATTGTATGTCAAAGACCTTGCGACTGGGTTGGTGCGTACATTTCTCTTTTGGCAGCTTGCATAGTACCTTTCTGCACCAAACGCACTAGAATGGAGGGGTGAAGGCTATATATAGGCACCATTACAACCCTTCTATGCTCACTGAGTTGTAAGAATGCTGTTTTAAACAATGGGGCTCTGCTCTCTGTCCATTTGTGGAGAGCAACCTTTGTCTGGGCAACAGACTGGGTTATTTATGGGTTTCCATGGGATCCATTTGGTCAACAACTTAATCAGATAAAAGCTTCCTATGATGACAAGAGATGGTCCGTAAGGGTTCTCTTTCCCCCATTATTCAGATTACTACAATCACCTTCATATATTTGAGGAAGTTGCTACTGCACTAGGCTTCCATACCAACCTTTCAAATGCCCCTCAAGCCTGTCAATTTCTGCATTTCTTACCACCCCCAACTTGATTCTTCTGTTCTATTATCTCATACCCACAGTCCACTCATAATATCAACTCTGTTCCCCCTTATTACAAGATTCCTATGTTTCGCTGCCTAGTCTCTTCCTGTAAATATAACCTTTTTTTGAGTATACAGAATGTCCCTTAGTTATTATTCAATGAATGCCTAATATACACATGTAAGCAAATATATGCACTATTTGGATTACCTCACGCAGGGTGGTTTTTCTAGTTCCATCTTTTCCCTACAAATTTCATGATGTCACCTTTCAATATCTGAATAATACTCCATTTTATTAATAACTACATTTTCTTTATCCATTCTTCTGTTGAGGAACGTCTTGGTTGATTGCAATTTCTGGATATTGTGAATGGAGGAACATTGAGTGTGGTAGAGTAAATGTCCTGGGCTAGGTTCCGGTACCTTGAGTAAGATCGATCCCCTCTTTCTGAGAAAGCGCCATACTTTTTCAGTAGTGGCTGTGCAAGTCTCCAGCAATGGAAGCGTCTCCCCTTGCTTCACATTCTCACCAGTATGGAACATTCTTTTGATATTGATTTTAGCCCTTCTGACATGCGTAACATGGAATCCTAAAGTAGCTTTGACTTGCACTTCCCTGATGGCTTAGAACATTTCTGTAAGTATTTCTCAGCCATTGAGTCTCCTCTATTGAGAATTGTCCATTTCAATCTATGCCCCATTTTTAATTGGATTACTTTTTTTGATGTTGGTTTCTTACATTATTCATATTTGTTGGAAATTATTTCTCTATCAAATGTGCAGTTAGTAAAAATCTTTTCCCATCCTGTAGGGAAGCTTTGTCCTTTGCCATGCAGTAGCCATGCATGAGGTTTCATGAGGTGCCATTTAATAATTGTTACTAGGGCCTCTGCTAATGTTCTTTTCAGAAAGTCTTCTACTGTGTCAGTGACATAAAAGGGATATTTCAATTTCTCTTTTATCAGGTTCACGATATCTGCTGTTATGTTGATGCCTTTGATCCACTTAAAGTTGAGTCTTGTACAGGTTGATAACTATGGATCTAAATGCCATCTTCTACATGCAGACTTCCACTGAACAGCAGCATTTGGTGAATATGCTGATTTTTTGTCCTCTGTATATTTCTGACTGCTTTATCAAAAAAAGAATCAGGTGCCCATAGATGTGTGGATTTTTGTCTGGGTTTTCGATTTGATGTCATTGATCACCATGCCCCTTTTAATACCAATACCACTTCTGTTTTTCTGGCTATAGCTTTGTAGTAGAACTTGAAATCTGTAATAGTGATACCTCAAGCCGTTCTTTATTGTTTAGCATTGGTTTAACTGTCTTGGTCTTTCTGAGTTTCCATGTAAAACTGAGAATTTCACTTTCAATGTTTGTGAAAAATTGTGTTAGAATTTTGATGGAGATTCCATTAGGTCTGTTAATTGCCTTTGGTAGCATGTGCATTTTTACTGTGTTAGTCCTACCTATCCATGATTATGGAAGATCTTCATATCTTCTGATAACTTCTTGAATTTTTTTCTTCAATTTCTTAAAATTTGTCATACAAGTCTTTCACCTGCTTGGTTAGAGTAACCCCTAAAGTATTTTATATTATTTGAGGCTAATGTAAAGAGTGCTGTTTTCCTGATTTCTTTCTCAGGTCATTTTTCATTTGTATATAGGACGGCAACTGATTTTTATGAGTTGTTTATGTGTCCAGACACTTTGCTGAAAGTGTTGATCTCCTGTAAAAGTTTATTGGTCACTTTTGTATAGTCATATCATTTGAAAATAAAGATAGTCTAATTTTTCCCGTTCCAATATGCATCCCCCTTTACCTCCTTCAGTGGTCTTATTGCTCTAGCTAAGACTTTAAGTACTATTTTGAGTAAGTATAGAATAGTGGACAGCCTTGTTTTGTTCCTGATTTTACTGGAATCATTTTGAGTTCTTCTCCACTTATGTTGATGCTCATTAAGTTGCTGTAAATTGACTTTATTATGTTGAGGTATGTCCCTACAGGACTTTGTCATGAAGGGGTGTTGAGTTTTGTCAAAAGTATTTTTCTGCATCTAATGGATCTTGTGAGTTTTATCTTTTAATTTGTTTATATTGGTGTTTTGATTTTATTTCCATATATTAAACCATCTTTGAATCTCTGGGTTGGAGCCTACTTGATCGTTGTGGGTGATATGTTTGATGAGTACTTAGATTTAGTGAATATTTATTGAATATTTTTACATCAATGTTCATGAGATAAATTGGTCTGTAATTCTTACTTTGTTGAATATATATGATATGAAGTTTGGGTATCAGGGTAGCTGTGTAACCAGAAAAGGAGCTTGGCATTGTTCCTTCTGTATCTACTTTTGGAATAATTTGAGGAATATTGCCATTAACTCTCCTTTGAAATTATGGTTGAATTGGCTAGTTAAGCCATCAGGCCCTGGGTTATTTTTGATTGGGAGAGTTTTAATGACTGTTTCTACTCCACTACTTGTTGTAAGTATGTTTAATTTGCTTATATGGTCTCAATTTAACTTTTATAAGAGGTACCTATTGAGAGAATCATATATATATCCTTGAGATTTACCTGTCTCGCGGAGTGCAGGTTTTAAAAGCATGGGAGGAGAAGCCCTTGGGCCTGGGATGCCCAGTGTAGGGAAATGCCAGGGTGGAGAGTTGGGAGTGGGTGAGTGGGTAGGGGAGCACCCTCATAGAAACAGGGGTAGGAAGGAACGGATAGGGGGTTTCCAGAGGGGGAACTGGGAAAGGGTATAACATGTGAAATGTAAATAAATAAAATATCTAATAAAAGAAAAAAACATACTCTTACGATCCTCTAGTTTTCTCAGTGTCTGTTCTTATGTTCCTGTTTTCTTTTTTCATTTTGTTAATTTGGATATTCTTTTTTGCCTTTTATTTAATGTGGATGACAGTCAATTCTATCAATTTTCTCAAAAGGCTAACTCATTGTCTTGTTGATGCATTGTATTGTTTTTATTTTATTGATTCTAGTACTTAGTTTGGTTATGTCTTGTCATCTACACCATTTATGTATGATTTCTTCTTTTTTACCTAGATCCTTCTTCAGATGAGCTATTTAATTGCTAGTATGGAATCTTTCCAATTTTTTTTACATAGCATTTAATGCCATGAACTTGCATCTTAGAACATCTTCCTTGTGTCCCAAAACTTTGAGTATGTCATGTATTAATTTTCCTTCAACTCTAGAAAGTCTTGGATTTCTTTCATTTTTATTCCATAGAAGAAAATTTCTATGTTCAATTTCTATGGGTTTATAGGTTTTCTTTGATTTGTACCTATTTTTGTAATTCAGCGTTAATCTGTGGTGTTCTTATAGAATACAGGGAATTATTTGTGCTTTTTGTATCTGTTGAGATTTTTCTTTGTATCAAACTATGTGCTCAATTTTGAAGAAAGTTTCATGAGGTTCAGAGAAGAAGGTATGTTCTTTTGTGTTGGGGTGAAATGTTCGGTAAATATCTGTTAGGTCCATTTAGTTTATAAGAGCTATTAGGTCGAGCCATTCTCTGTTGAGTTTTCTGTCTGGATGACCTGTCTATTGGAGAGAGTGGTTCTGAAAACTCTTATTATCAGTAAATGAGTGTCAACATGTGATTTAAGCTGTAGTAGTGTTTCTTTTACAAACTTGTATGCCCTTTTCTCTGGGGCATAGATATTAAGAAATAAAAATGTTGCATTTTTCCTTTCATGATGAGTATATAGTGTCCTTCTGTTTTTATTCTGGTTAATTTTGATTCAACATCTATTTTGTTCAATATTTAAATGCCTACCAACTTGGCTTTTAGGTGTTCTGTGTCAATTTAAGTAAACAATAGTGGTATAACTCTTCTAGGACCTATAACTTCCATATTCATTGTCATCAACTTTGTTTCTGCCCCTATATTCTACCTTACCCAGAGTGTTGTTTGCTTTCTGAGTACTTTTTAGGCTGTTTAGACTAGTTAGGGTTTCGTGTCCTTGCTCAGCCACAGGAGGAAATGTACATGACTAGGAAAGTGAAAAACTGTCACTGTCAGAACCTCACAGTCCATCTCTCCCACTCTGCTATTGGCCAGAACATCTACTTTTAAATTGGTCCCTCCATGGCTGATGAGACCATCAGGCCTCGAATAGCTCATCAGGGTTAACAACAGGTTCTTCTTCAGAGCTGCTGGGTAACAAAAAAGATTGGTGAAGAATTACAGTTTAGTGATGGGAAGACAATATTAGTAAAGTATAGATTAGATAGGATTTCTTGCAAAGATGAGAGTCTTACCCTACAGGACAGTGATTACAGACTTGTGACAAACTGAAAACCTCCTGGAAGCTAGTAAAAACACAAATTGATTAATTGCTCTAAAGTTACACACACACACACACACACACACACACACACACACACACAAACACATATCACATCACATCAAATCACATTTAAAATTAATTCCAGGCTAATTTTGATGTTAACATTGAGAGTTACTATTTTAGAGAGACTGAAGAGAGAATTCAAAGCCCACTCGAACTGAGGTTTTCAGTTTTGTACGTGATTTCTATTCAGCACGAGTCCCATTTTGCACTCAGAGAACTGAGTGAAATGACCTGTTAGCTGAAGAGGTAGAACAAAGGGTCCTGACAGAGCCCAGACAAACAGGGTTCTGTCTTTCATTGTTTTGCTACCTATGTTTGCTTTGTTTTGAGAAAGATGTTATTTGACTTAGCAGAGTGAAACTTCATCAGTAAGATACCTACAATTTACTGACAATTTACTGTGTCCAGAGTGTTTACTCTTCCTCAACAAGTCTGTATAGGAGGTAATAAAACTGTTTCAGTGATAAGAAAATTGTAGCCCAGACATTTTGTTATGCCTTTAAGCTCTAAATTATTTAATTTTTCTAAGATTGGGAGTGTTTTCCCACAATACCATAGTTTACCTTGCCATAGATAATTTTTTGAGGTTACCAGTTCAACAGGTAACTATTAGCCAACTGGCAGATGATAGTTGCTTGGCTGGGTTTTGGGTAAACAATTAATTTCCATGTATCCTGAAGTTTATACTGTATAGAGAAGTAAGCCTCAGGATTTGCATTGCAGCTCCACTGGGTATTAGCAAGTGATCCAAGAAAAAGCAGATGAATAAGTAAAGTGGCATCTTTAGATTGATTTAATTTAGTGTTGATCTAATGACAAAGAAATAGTGCCCTACCAATATTTCGTTTTTCTTAGGAACATAAAATGTCAACATTGCAAATCCTGGATGTTTAAATCATTTGTTCGTCTAACTTCAAATGGTTATTTGTATTAGTAGAGAATGTTTCTTTGTTGATCAGTCACACTTCTGGCTGTGGTGGTGCTTGAAGGAGAAGAGGTGGTTGGATGTAGACTTGATAATCACTAGGTGTTCATTTAGGATCTTTTTCTTCTAATTGAGATGGGAAAATAACTAGGCAGCTGCTGCTAATTACTAGATGGATTGGTTTTTCATACAGGTAACATTTTGTTCTGGGTTATTATATTGAAAATGAAGGACAAGCTCCTTCTTGTGAGAAAGTTTTAAAATAGCCCCAATTCAGAACTCATTAAAGCAGCTGTCAGGACTCCTCTATTGTACCATCACCCCCGGCCCATTCTGGAAGAAGCGACTGTCCTTTTGAGTGAGTGTCCTGCCAAAGAGGCGTTTACAAATAAATGAAAAATGTCACAATCAATTTCACTTCTTCAAGAACACTGTGTTGGCGTTACCATAGATTCTCTTTGTTGCTCTGTTTTAGATCTCTGGCCTGATGTCAGAAATAGCTTTTGATGACATAGGGCCTTTTTCTTGAGACCTCAGTTAAGCTCTCTATTGGTGACCCTTGTAAAATATTTGTAAAGTCATTTGAACAGTTCAAGAAAGTGGAAGCAAACCTCTGCCCCTCTTCTGAACGGCTCTTTTGATCACGAAGCATTCAGACATTAGCAAATATTTACTCACATACTTACTCTTTTTGGAGATTCATTTCATATATTTTAAGACACTGTATACAATTATATTCCACATCCTTTGAGCTCAAGTGGTTGTTTCCGTTAATCTACGAAATGCAACAAGAAATGTTACTTGTAAAAAAAAAATGTGACTATGCTTCTCCTGTCTTTGAAAGTGCTCACTGTGTTATCTTATCTTTAATATTGGCCATTTTTATAACTTGGAAGAAATATCACCCATAGACTATTACCACTGTAATTATAAGCCATCCCACTACTACAAGCATTATCAAGGCATACCAACATTATCAAGTGTTTGCTCAGAGCCATATTTTGTGGTAAGCAATCATGTGAATTAACTTATGTAAATGTATTACAGTGGTGCTTAGATTCTAAGTTAATATGAATTTGGAATAAAGATAACTAATTAGTAATTGCCAGCAGTTCTTATAGATATTAAAATGAAAGGAAAATAAATCTTCATATAATTACACTTAAAGAGATGTTAATCAGTATAATTAGTTTTAGACTGTGCTGCCATTTGAGATCATTTAGCTTACTAGTGTTGATGTAAAAGATCATGGAATGGAACATTAGCAATATTTTTGTTTCTCTTAGATAAATACAACTTTGAACAATTTCCTCTCTCATTTACCTACATTAACGGCATACTAGTAAATACTCGCTTCCTTAAATTGAGGGTCTTATGGTGAAGAATACAAAGTTTATTCTCATAGCTTTGTAGTCCTGAGAGGACCAGTCAGGAAGGCATAGGAGTGGACTAAAGTATGTTCAGGAAAACGGTGTGTCAGTGTGAATGCAGTGTGAGGGTCAAGTGGTCCCTCAGCCAGTGTAAGGTCTGCTGCCTAAGCAGTGATGGAAAATAGAAGGTGAGGGCTGGTACTTCTTTATAAGGAAGGAAATCGTAATTCTTGAAACAGTCATTTTGGCATAAATTCTAGTAGTCTAAGACATAAGTAGAAGGACATATCCTATTGAATCATATTTAGGATCTCAAATATAATTGAGAAAACAAAAATGAAAGATTCAAGATATCAGTGTAAGCTGGTGAAACCTCCCAGCTTTCTGAACACAATAGGAAGGAATTTCACATCCAAATAAATAAAATGTATTTTGTAGAATGCCATGTCTTAGTTTCAGGGACATGATTTAATGCTCATTGATTTTTTCCACCATCTACTATACTATTTTGCCCATAGCAGGCTCTCACTATTTCTAGCATGTAATCCTAAAATCAAAAATAAAAAAAATTCTAAAAAATGGGAAGTTAATCCAAAAAAGGCTTGCTCAAATCTTTACTAAGTAGGACAAATATTTTAATTTCTGATCAGTTGATGCGGATTCAAATTCTTTTCCATATCTGTTTTAAATTTTTAATTTACAATGAAGGCTTCTAGTAAAGAAAATCAGTATGAAATTCAATGTTTAAAGTTGCTAATTCATTCTATGTCAATAAAATATCTTTAAACAAACTGGAAATGATTTGGGATAAAATAAGTGAACAATTGTTTTTCAAAATAAAAATATTGAATATATATATATATTATTTGTTGAACTCTAGAAAATATATAGTAAAATAATGAAAAATTTCACCTAAATGGGAAGGATGAAATGATAGCTCATTAATTAGAACCTATAAGGTAATAAATGTCAAAATCCCATAGGGAAGACAGCTGGACTCGCAGAAGTACAGAAAATCCTGAGAGCTCAGAGGAGACAACGACTTCTGCCCACATTCCTGACTCAGGAGAAACCTGCCTAGTACCCTCTGTGCCCTTTGGGCACAGGACCCTAGGAGCAGTCAGGGGCAGGACCCTTCCAGTTTCTGCCTACACCAAGAGCTGAAAGCCAGATCCCAGGAGTGCCTACACATCTGAGAGCAGAGGTAAAACTAACTCTCCTGCTCCAAGCAACCAATCTGGTGGCCTCTGGACATGTAAAGGAAGAGGTCATCTGGGACAGGACACTTCCTGTTTCTGTCTGTGCCCTGAACTGAACCACTCCCACAGCTCTCTGTACACAAATTCTGTCAGGGAGAGAGCCAGACTCTCAGAAGTGACAACAATCCTGAGAGCTCAGCAGAGACTGCCACTTCTGCTCACATTCCTCACCCTGAGAGACCTGCCTAGTGCTCTCTGGATAGGAGAACCTAGGAGCAGTCAGGGGCAGGATCCTTCTAGTTTCTGCCTGAGCTCAGAGCTGAAAGCCAGTCGCCTGGAGCTCTGACACATGTGAGAGCAAAGGTAGGACCACATCTTCTGCTCCAAGTGACAAGCCTGGGGACTTCAGGACACACAAACCCAGGAGCAGCTCTTTGTTCACAGATACAGCTGAAAGAAAACAGGTCTGAAGGTATGCTGACAAACAGGCTTACAGCCACTGTCAGAGACAGCAAGACAAATTAACACCAGAGACAACCTGATGGTAAGGGGCAAGCCAGGAAACTTAGCAACAGAAACCAAAACTACTTGGCATCATCAGAGCCCAGTTTTCCCATCAAAGCAAATACTGGATATCCAAACACACTTGAAAAGCAAGATGTGGATTTAAAATCACATCTCATGATGATGATAGAGGACTTTAAGAAGGACAGAAATAACTCATTTAAAGAAATACAGGACAACACAGGTAAACAAGTAGAAGTAGTTAAAGAGGAAAACATAAAAATTCCTTAAAGAATTACAGGGAAACACAACCAAACAGGTTACGAAATTGAACAAAACCATCCAGGATTTAAAAATGAAATTAGAGACAATAAAGAAATCACAAAAGGAGACAACCCTGGAGATAGAAAACCTAGGAAAGAGATCAGAAGCCATAGATACAAGCAACAACAACAGAATACAAGAGATAGATGAGATAGAAGAGAGAATCTCAGCAGTAGAAGATACCATAGGAAATATTGACATAACCATCAAAGATAATGTAATACACAAAATGCTGCTAGCCTAAAACATCCAGGAAATACAGGACACAATGAGAAGATCAAACTTAAGGATAATAGGTATAGAATAGAGTGAAGACTCCCAAGTTAAAAGGGCCAGTAAATTTCTTCAACAAAATAATAGAAGAAAACTTTCCAAACCTAAAGAAAGAGATGCCCATCAATATACAAAAATCCTACTGAACTCCAAATAGATTGAACCAGAAAATAAAATTCCTCCTGTCACATAATAGTCAAAACATCAAACACACAAAACAAAAAGGAATATTAAAAGCAGTAATGGGAAAAGGTCAAGTAACATATAAAGGCAGACCTATCAGAATTACACCAAACTTTTCAACAGAGATTATGAAAACCAGAGGACCCTGAACAGATATCTTACAGACCCTAAGAGAACACAGATGTCAGCCCAGGCTACTATATTCAGCAAAACTCTCAATTAACATAGGTGGAGAAACTAAGATCTTCCACAACAAAACCAAATTTACACAATATATTACTGCAAAACCAGCCCTACAAAGGATAATGGAAAAATTCAACACAAGAAGAGAAGCTACATGATAGAAAAAGCAAGAAAGTAATCTCCTTGTAATGAAACCAAAAGAAGAAAGACACACGTACATAATTCCACCTCTAACAACAAAAATAACAGGAAACAACAGCACTATTCCTTAATATCTCTGTACTGACTAGTTTTATGTGTCAACTTGACACAAGCTGGGGTATCAAAGGAAAAGGAGCCTGACTTGTGTAAATGCCTTCATGAGATCTAGCTGTAAGGCATTTTTTCTCAGTGATCAAGTGGGGACGATCCAGCCCATTATGGGTGGTGCCATACCTGGGCTGGTGAAAACAAGCTGAGCAAGCAAGGGGAAATAATCTAGTAAATAACATCCCTCCATGTCCTCTGCATCAGCTCCTGCTTCCTGACCTGCTTGAGTTCCAGTCCTGACTTCCTTTGGTGATGAACAGCAATTTGGAAGTTTAAGCTGAATGAGCCCTTTTCTCCCCAGTTTGCTTCTAGGTCATGATGTTTGTGCAGAAATAGGAATGCTGACTAAGAAAATCTTTTCATATCAATGGACTCAATTCCCCAGTATAGATTAAAAGACTGGATACAGGAAGCGGGCCAGCATTTTGCTGCATACAGGAAACACACCTCAATGACAAAGACACATATTACCTCTGAGTAAAAGGCTGGAAAACAATTTTCAAAGCAAATGGTCCAAAGAAACAAGCTGGAGTAGCCATTTTATTATCATATAAAATCAACTTTCAACTAAAAGTTAGCAAAAACATAAGGAAGGACACTTCATATTTATCAAAGGAAAAATCCACCAAGATGAGCTCTCAATCCTTAATATCTATGCTCCAAATGCAAGAGAACCTGTATGCATATTATTGGCCCAGGGAGTGGCATTATTAGAAGGTATGGCCTTGTTGGAAGAAGTGTGTCACTGTGGGATGGGTTTGGAGACCTGCCTCCTATCAGCCTGGGAATGCTCAGTCTGTTCCTGGTTTCCTTCTAGTGAAGATGTAGAACTCAATTCTTACTGCACCATGCTTGCCTGGATACTGCTATGCTCACACCTTGATAATAATGGACCGAACCTCTGAACCTGTAAGCCAGCCCCAATATAATGTTACAAATTTATAAAACTTACATTGGTAAGTTTTATAAATTTGTAACATTACAACTTTATAAAACTTACATTGGTCATTGTGTCTATTCACAGAAATAAGACCTTAAGACAGAAGTTAGTACCAGGAGTGGGATATTGCTGTGATAAGCCTGGCTATGCTTTTATTTGGAAGAATATGGATTTTGGGACTTTGGATTTGGAAAGCAGTGGAATGTTTTCAATGGAGCTTAATGGGTTATCTTAGTAGGAATGTGGAAGACTTTGTTACTGAAAGTAATTTGAACTGTTTGGACCTGGTCCAAGATGGTTCAGTGATGAATTTCAGGGTGTGGCCTAGAATCTGTTTTTGTGGTATTTTGGGGAAAAATATGGCTGCTCTTTGCTATTGTCCAAAGACTGTGCCTGAGGTTAAGGTCAAAAGACTTAGATTAATTGCTTTGAAAAAGGAAGTCTCAAAACAGCCTGGTGTAAATTCTGTTGTGTGGCTACTAAAGTTCATGCTTATGAAGAGCATTTTAATGAAAAAAGGGAAGTTGAAAAAGAAAAAAATACAAAATATATGGTTCAAGCATTAAAGGGACACCCAGGAGTGAAATGGAGCTGAATCCTGTGTTCAAGGATATTAAATTGAATTAAGGGTGTAATGACCATGGGCCAAGATCCTATCCAGCTAAATTAGCTCCAGGCAATTTAGTATAAACCTTTACTCCCAGGATACAGGTATACAGATCTCTACATTCAAGGTCAATCTACAGCAAGATCCAAGCTTAGGCCATGAAGGAGTTAGAAGAGAGGAAGCTAGTGATAACATAATAGAACTAGGGGCCCATGTTTCAGCTCCTGAAAGGAGCAGAACTCTGCAGCTTCAACCATGTGTCTCAGGCTTTATATTTAAGAGGAGCCAAAGACTACTGGGATAATTAGTGCTGGTTAGCTAGAACTAAAAAGGAGATCAGCATCACTGAGGTAAAATCTTCTGGGAAGTGTATTTTGAGACCTTTGTTTCAGACATGCCAAGGTTGTACCTCATGCTGTGGCTGGACTTGGTAATGTGTAAGAGTCACCCAGGTAGTGTTGGTTTTGAAGGCATGAAGGGGTCATGAAGAGGAGCTGAGGCTGGGCACTCTGAGAGGCCATAGAAGGCCATTGATGAAAATGAACTCACAGTTGTAATTGATGGCCCAGGACTGAAGGGGTCAGGGAAAAGAGTTGAGGTTTAACATCATGAAGAGAGCCTAGGAGAGGCTATTGGTGAAGCCTAGATGCAAGGGAAGACCCCAGTGTATTGGAGATGCCAGTATCATGGGATGATCACCAAGAACAACAGCAAAAGTGTAGTGTGGATCAACCTGAAGTTAAACTGCTACAGAGGGCAGAGCTGGAGAAGTAAAGCCAACCCTTTGGAAGACCATGTGTGTTTCCCAAACACTGAAACAAGCTGTAACATTGAAGCTGCCTTGGAGACCCAAAGATGTTAAAGATGCTACCTGCTGAGGAAAGCTGCTAACAGGGTGTGAAACCAGTTCAGGAGAAAGAAATTTGTTGTACTCAACAAGATTAAAAAGGAGTTGAAGATCTGAATAACACTTTGACATCAGACATGGAGATGGGAGAATTTGAATTTTGCCCAGCTGGTTGCCTGTCTTAATTCTGGGATGATAGTGAAGTGATTAGATGGATCTTGGAAGAGACTTTGAACTTCGGACTTTTAACATTATTGTACTGATATAGATTTGGAAGTTGAAAAAATGTACTTTTTTATTATGCTAAGTTTAGTTATGGCCTCCATAAACTCACATGGAGGCCAGGGAGTAGAATGTGATGATTTGCATATGCTTGGGCCAAGGAATGGCACTATTAGAAGCTGTGGCCTTGTTGGAAGAAGTGTGTCACTGTGGGGTGGGCTTGGAGACCCACCTCCTAGTTGCCTGGGAATGCTCAGTCTGTTCCTGGCTTCCTTCTAGTGAAGATGTAGAACTCAACTTTTCCTGCACCATACCTACCTGGATGCTGCCATGGTCCTACCTTGATAATAATGGACTGAGCCTCTGAACCTGTAAGTCAGCCCCAACTAAATGTCAACCTTTATAAAACTTACATTGGCCATGGTGTCTGTTCACAGCAATAAGACTCTAACTAAGACAGCACCTACATTCATATAAAGCTCAAAGAACACATTGCCCCTCACACAATAATAGTGGGAGACTTGAAAACCCACTCTCAGCAATGGACAGATTATGGAAACAGAAACTAAGCATAGACACAGAGAAACTAACAGAAGTTATGAACCAAAGAGATTTAACAGCTATCTGTAGAACCTTTCATCCAAAAACAATAGAATATACCTTCTTCTTAGCACCTAATGGTACCTTCCCTAAAATTGACCATATAATAAGTTACAAAACAGGCCTCAACAGATACAAGAAGATTGAAATAGTCTCACGAATCCTATCAGATCATCATGTACTAAGCCTGGGCTTCACTAAGAATAAAAATGTCAGAAAAACCACATACACATAGAAGTTGAACAACGCTCTACTGAATGATAACCTGGTCAAGGAAGAAATAAAGAAATTAAAGACTTTTTAGAATGTAATGAAAATGAAGGCACAAAATACCCAAACTTATGGGACACAATGAAAGCTGTGCTTAGAGGGAAACTCATAGCTCTGAGTGCCTGCAGAAAGAAAATGGAGAGAGCATATATTAATACCTTGACAGCACACCTAAACACTCTAGAACAAGAAACAAATATAACCAAGAGGAGTAGAAGGCAGGAAATAATCAAACTCAGGGCTGAAATCAAACAAGTAGAAACAAAAAGTACTAAATAAATAATTAACAAAAGCAGGAGCTGGTTCTTTGAGAAAATCAACATGACAGAAAAACCGTGAGCCAGTCTAATCAGAGGGCACAGAGAGTATATCCAAATTAACAAAATCAGAAAGGGAAAGGGAGACATAACAACAGAAAATGAGGATATTGCAAAAGTCATCAGATCTTACATCAAAAGCTTATATGCAAGAAAAATGGAAAATCTGGACAAATTGGACAATTTTCTAGATAGATACCAGCTACCAAAGTTAAATCAGGATCAGATTAGCCATCTAAACAGTCCCATAACTACAAAAGACATAGAAGCAGTTATTAAAAGTCTCCCCTCTCCCCATAAAAAGGCCAGGACCAGGTGGGTTTAGTGTAGAATTCTATCAGACCTTCACAGAAGACTCATACCAAACTGTCCAAACTCCACAAAATAGAAGCAGATGGACCATTACCCAGTTCCTTCTATGCTTTATCTTAGCCAAAAGGCTGAGAAGCGATCACTTAATTCCTTCAATGAAGCCACAATTATGCTTAAACTAAATCACACAAAGACCCAACAAAAATGAGAACTTCAGACCAATTTCCCATATGAATATTGACGCAAAAATTCCTAAACAAAATTCTCACAAATGGAATCTAAGAATACATCAAAATAATCATCATCATGATCAAGTAGGCTTCATCCCAGGGATTCAGGGATGGTTCAATATACAGATCATTGCAATCCACTATGTAAACAAACTCAAAGAAAAAAAAAACATACAACCATTTCATTAGATGCTGAGAAAGCATTTGATAAAATTCAACACCCATCATGATAAAAGTCCTGGAAAGATTAGGAACTCAATGCCCATAACTAAACATAGTAAAAACAATATACAGCAAAACAGTAGCCAACATCAAAATAAATGGAGAGAAATGTAAAGCAATCCCACTAAAATCAGGGACTAGACAAGACTTCCAACTCTCTCTCTCTACTAATTCAATATAGTACTCAAAATCCTAGCCAGAACAATCAAACAAAAAAATGAAGGTCAAAGAGATACAAATTGGAAAGGAAGAAGTGAAATTATCACTATTTGAAAATGATATGATACTATACTTCAGTGACCCCAAAAGTTCCACCAGAGAACTACTAAGGCTGATAAATAACTTCAGCAAAGTGGCTAGGTATAAAATTAACTCAAACAAACCAGTAGTCTTCCTCTACTCAAAGGATAAACAGGTTGAGAAAGAAATTAGGGAAATGACACCCTTCACAATAGTCACAAATAGCATAAAATGCCTCAGTGTGACTCTGAGCAAGCAAGAGAAAGATCTGTATGACAAGAACTTCAAGGCTCTGAAGAAAAGATTGAAGAAAATCTCAGAAGATGAGAAGACCTGCCATGCTCATGGATTAGCAGGATTAATATAGTAAAAGTGGCCCTTTTGCCAAAAGAAATCTACAGATTCAATGCAATCCCCATCAAAATTCAAACTCAATTTATGGAATTAGAAAGATCAACTTGCAAATTCATTTGGAATAACAAAAAATCCCAGGATATTGAAAACTATCCTCAAAAATAAAAGGACTTCTGGGGGAATCACCATCCCATACCTCAAGCTGTATTACAGAGCAATAGTGATAAAAAACTATATGGTATTAGTACAGGGACAGGCAGGTAGATCAGTGGAATAGAATTGAAGACCCAGAAATGAAGTCATATATCTATGCACTTGATCTTTGACAAAGGAGCTAAAACCATCCAGTGGGAAAAAAAGATAGCATTTTCAACAAAGTGCTGGTGCTGGTTCAACTGGAGGTCAACCTGTGGAAGAATGCAAACTGACCCATTCTTATTGCCCTGCACAAAGTTTAAGTCCAATTGAATCAAGGACCTCCACATCAAACCAGATATACTCAAAGTAACAGAAGAAAAAGTGGGGAAGAACCTCCAACACATGGGAACTGGGGAAAACTTCCTGAACAGAACACCAATGGCTTATGCTCTAAGATCAAGAATCCATAAATGGGACCTCAGAAAACTGCAAAGCTTCTGTAAAGCAAAGGACACTGTCAATAGGACAAATTGGCAACCAGCTGATTGGGAAAAGGTCTTTACCAATCCTACAGCTCTTAGAGGGCTAATATCCAATATATACAAAGAACTCAAGAAGGTAGATACCAGAGAGCCAAATAACCTTATGAAAAAAATGTGCTACAGAGCTAAACAAAGAGTTCACAGCTGAGGTATATTGAATGGCTGAGAAGTACCCAAAGGAATGTTCAACATCCTTAGTCAATAGGAAAATTCAATCCAACAAAACAAAACAAACAAACAAACAAAAAAAACCAAAAATTTATCAAAACAAAACAAAAAAACCCAAAACCCTTCAGATTCCATCTCACACCATTCAGAATGGCTAAGATCAAACACCCAGGTGGCAAGAGAGCTGGTGAGGTTATGGAGAAAGAGGAACACTCCACCAGTGTTGGTGGTCTTGCAAGCTGTTATAAGGACTCTGGAAATCAGCCTGGAGGTTCCTCAGAAAACTGTACATTGCACTAACTTAGGACCCAGCTCTAGCACTCCTGGGCACATATCCAGATGAGGTTCCAACACATAACAAAGACACATGTTCCACTATGTTCATAGCAGTCTTATTTATAATAGCCAGAAGCTGTAAAGAACTCAGATATTCCTCATCAGAGGAATGGATACAGAAAATGTGGTACATCTACACAATAGAGTACTACTCAGCTATCAAAAACAAAGACTTCATGAAATTCATTGGCAAATGGATGGAATTAGAAAATATCCTGACTGAGGTAACCTAATCACAAAAACCACACATAATATGCACTCACTGATAAGTGGATATTAGCCCATAGGATACAATCCACAGACCACATGGAGCTCAAGTAGAAGGACAACTAAAGTATGGATGCTTCAGTCCTTCTTAAATGGTAGTAGGGAAATGTCAGGGTTTGGAGGCGGTTAATGATATAGATGAAAGGAGGGGGTGGGATAGAGGGCTTATAACAACAGTAGACATGCTAATGTTGAGAAGGGACATTCCACAAGGCCTTGTCCCTACAAAAAGAACCATAGGCAACTAAGCAATTCTGAGAGAGGGAAAAATCGTCTTCCCCAGGGAAGAGCATGCCAATTGCTTTTTCAGTATCCAAAGGACAGCTGGGAAAATGTGTATCCATGTCATATTATACAGACAGACCAAGGTAAACTTATACCTTTAGAAATATTTATATACATACATATATATATGTGTGTGTGTGTGTGTGTGTTTGTGTGTGTGTATGTATGTATGTATGTATGTATGTATGTATGTATGTAAATAAGAAGAGTGAATGAAAAAGATGCCTTGAGATGACAGAGCAAGGAGGGGCGTGTGGTAGGGGTTGGAGCGGTTGAAAACTAGTTTTCCATTTTCCAGCATGTATCAATTGCAAATAGCTTCTAACGTTGTATATACTTTGGGCAAATATTTTAAATGACCTAAGAAAGCCACTGAGCTGACAGAAATTAGCAGCTTCTTACTCTTTTTCCCTACACTATTTAAAAAAAAGAAAGCTGATATTGTATTCTGTGAAGCTCCAGATAAATATTTACAAGGCTGCCAGATTCAGTTCAGTGTATACATACACACACATGCACACAAGTACCCATAAACATAAACAAACAAATATACATATATATACACATATAACAAATACACACACACAAACACACACACTACATACCCTCACATACCCACACACAAACACAAATTCTCACCTCCACACACAAAGATAGCACATTCATTCAAACACACATAAACTTGCACATACACAAACACTTGTAAACACACAAATATTAAAAATGCGCTAATGCTGCCAATTACAAACTGCCACAAAATCACAATATGGAACATTAAAAATAATAAACCCAATATATGGTATATCAACCATATTCCAGGGCAGACCCTATACCCAGGAGTAAGTTACCAACACAAAATAAACTCCATTTTATTTTGTGTGCATTTTTTTTGTATTATTGATTTTCTTTTCATCCTCTTATTATGTTTGTCTTTTTTTTGATATTTGTTTTCATGTTCTCTTGTTTAACTTGGTATTTGTTTTAAGAAAGAGTGAAGGAATATGGCTTTCGATTGGGAGTAAGACAGAGGGATTTTGGAGAAGTTAGAGTAGGGAAAATAATATGATCAATTTAAGATTTAAAATACAAAATTACAAAGTACAGAAAGGGTGGCTCAAGATTTAGGAAAAACCCTCTAATGTGTTATAACCTTAGCTACATAGAATACTCAAGCAGTATAGACCTACAGCGCCTGTGAGCAGAGACATAGGGATACATAGACCCCCTTGCTGTCTACAGGGGCTACTACTCTAATTGAGGCTGAGACATTCTGGGAAAAATGGTGTTTGAGAAAAGTAAATGTTTAGGAGAATCAGGAAGGGGGATAACATTTGGAATGTAAGTAAACAAAATGACCAATAAAAAAGTAAAGAATGACTACTTTTTAAAGGCCATTGAGAATTGGAAATATGGCTGAAGCAGAATGTTAGAAATTAGAATATTAGTCCATTTCACCCTGCCAATGTGCACGGGTGCTCCAGACCCTCTCATGGTATGTTACTTTCTTTGTAGCAGTTCATAAACAGTCTTCAGCTAGTTTGGGTGAAATCACTTACTAATTAGATCTTTAACCCAGAAAAGTATCTTATCCATCTTCAAAATCCTATAAAATTGAGCTTTTATCAAGAAGGAAATGTGAGTTTGTACTAAGTGAAGTCAAGTCATGTATCTTTTATTGTAAAGGAGAGTCCAAATGAACCTTCATTAATCTGCCACGTTTTAACAGAGATGTAATACCCTTAACAGTAAATAGAAATTCAATAATCAAGATAGATTATTACTGCGTTTACCATAAAAAGGGAAATTGAATTAAATCAGTAGGATGCAAACATTTTTTAAAAATATATTTGGTTTAGGAAATTCAACACACAATTCATACAATGAAGTTTAGTATTGAGAGAGAGAGAGAGAGAGAGAGAGAGAGAGAGAGAGAGAGAGAAGGGGAGAAGGGAACTGGAAGTAGGGAAGGAAATAGGGAAGGAAGAAAAGAAGGAAAGAAGGAAGGTGGGAGGGAAGGAAGGAAGAAACAAAGAAGGGAAGAAAGGAAGGAAGGAAGAAAACACAGTAGGTAGTGTGGCCACCTTGCTGGGTAAGATGAGTAAGCCCGTCTAAGTGGGGCTCCTGGTCAAGGCTGGTTTCTACTGGGCAAGTGGCGATCACACTGTGAGGTGCAGTTCTGCATTTGCAGTCATTTCTGAAGGATGGTCTGTAGGTTTCCTCCCCTCCGCTTCCACGTCCTGGCTGACAGCACCTGCTCTATAGCATTTTCTTGGCAGAAAGCCTTAATGTACATTTTAACAAACTTCCCGTGCCAGATTTTCTCCTTAAGTTACCAAGAGTAATTGTTTAAAAATGTCCAGAGCAAGTGGGACAAAATAAAACCTCTCTGGGAACCACAATGGCGAAGCTCGCTACAGGCAGCGGGACCTGTGAGTCACACAGCATTAGAAGCTGGCTTGTTGACAAAGGAAACTTGAAATTGTTTGTAATTGTCTTCCAAAGGCTATAAATCTTCACTACATTCATGCTAACATGTCTAATTTGGTTTCTGCATTCCTTTATGCAGCTACTGCAATGTACGGTAGGACAAACAAAAGCAGCTCTTTTGGTTTAGTACAAAGCCTTTTCCTGTCAGACAATGAGGCTCTGACCACCTGCTGACTGGAGTCTGTGCAGTTTTCATGTGAGTTTTAGAAACGAGAGTTATTTGTAACTTATCTAAAATAGGCTAAGTACCTACAGCCCATCCATGCGTCCTGCTCCATATGGAGACAGACAGAAGTCACATAAAACTGGAATAGCATTTTTATTTGGGCTATATGATCTGCTGGAAGGGAGGCTGCCCAGCAAGCTGAGCGTCTTCATGTCCTTTCCGCTTACATGTGTTCATCAATCTGAGCTTTCACTGAGTACTTATTAGTAAAGCATTTGCAGCTGCAGTAAAATTCAGAGAAGTCTCCTTGCAGACCCCTCCTACCAGAAGCTGATTCAGGACACCAGATTCCACTTAATTTTAATTGAGAAGAAAGAAATATAGATTATGAGTATCTGGGTATGTTGGAGAATATCTTTAATCCCAGAACTCTGAGAGTCAAAGGCCAGCCTGGTCTACATTATGAGTTCTAGGCTAGTAGGCTAACCAGGGCTACAAGTAGTGAGATTCTCAGTCTCTCCTCCAATGTCACTCTCGTGTGTGTGTGTGTGTGTGTGTGTCTAAAGCATAAAGATGAAGTCTGTGTTTTGATCATCTTATCTGGATGATCTTTTAAAGTTCTATACTGATTTATTTTCTTCTAAAATACAGAAGAAGAATGTAAGATAATGTAGCTGGCTATGTGGCTAAGCATAGTTTTCTGTCAGAATGATCAAAAATGATTATTCTAGTGGTAGTCAAGAGATTTGACAGCTTTGTAAGTACAATGCATTTATTTAGTAAATTTAAAGCTGGTTGATCAGTCAATCAATCACTCATTCAACATATTTGGAGGAGTGGCAAGTGCATTAAAATTCACTATACTCCATGTTTCTTACAGTTAATTAAAAAGATGACCTGGATCTGGTGATGTGATTCAGTGTTAGAACACTTTTCTATTATTCATAAGACATTGAGTTCAATCACTAGTAACATGAACACACACACACACACACACACACAAATCAACCTAGGTCCAATTATAATTTTCATAAATTATAAAGCATAAAAACAAATGAAAATATGAAACGCTATAAAATGGTTCCTATTGCAGATAATTTTATGAAAAAATAGTGAAATTACGAGTTCATTCTGCTGCCACAAGGCACAGCAGACTGTAGACACTCAGAGGCCCAGCCATAGTCACATCATGTAGCATGGACAGAGGAGGACATCTGGAGGCTTGCCTGCCACCTGTCCACTTTCAGTTAGAGCCATTTTAATGTACAAGTATGTGGTAGACAGATGGAGAAGAAAGAGAAACAAAACAGTTTGAACACTATGAAGAGGGGCTGGGGCTGGGTATGTAACAGTAGATAGTAACAGCCTGCTATGAATAGCCTGTCCTATCACTTGAGGCCTGGTGAAGTCCTAGCCCATGCTATGTAGAGGGCTATGTCTGGGTCTCTGGCCATGCAGCAACAGGGGTTTGCATACACATTCATGGCTCATTTTATAACTGAAGTCCATGCTGCCATTGCCCCTGGGGGCCCATTGATATCCAGGAGTCTTAAAGAGTGGCCCCTGTACCTCACCTGGGCATCACAGTAGAGCTGGCCCTGATGGCAAAAGTGTGGCGTGGCCAGGCCCAAGAGCATGAGAGAGGCAGACTGGCTCAGTCCACAGCATGTCTCCAATGCAGTCTACAGCATTAGGAGAGTGGACCCTATACGTTCCCTGGGCATCATAGTAGAGCTGGCTCTGGTGGCATGGGTGTAGGTGAGTAACCCCAATGGCATGAAAGCAGGAGACCTGCCCCTGCCTTTTGGGGGCTGCAGCACTGGGTAAGCCAGGGCAATGTGGAGAGCTCATCCTGGTGGTATAGGGGTGGGAGACCTGGCTAGTTGACCAGATCAGCTACTACTCAGGTCCAGATCCAGGGCATAAATTGGCCCACCCCCAGCATCTACCTCAACTCTGAACTGCTGGAACATGTGAAGGGGCCAGTCCTATAGAACTAAAGCTTCGGGATATCAATGACACAAAGCAACCACAGGAAAACCTAGAAGAGTACCTATGATGATCCAGTATTGGTTATAGAAGAAGCCAGAGGCTTCAACCCATACCAATAAGTCATTGCAATGAACATTTGCTAGGATAGACCTGTGGACAAAAGAGTACACTGTGTGACATACTGTGACTCACTACAGCTTCTATGATGAAATGATTTTTATCTATATAAATATGACTGCTAATATATATTTGTGTGTGTGTGTGTGTGTGTGTGTGTGTGTGTGTGTGCAGTACTGTTTCTGAGCAAAACAACCATTACTCACACGATAGCAGCTATGGCTACATGTAAGACTCCCAAGATCCAGGGTAGCTGACTATCAAAGATCTGTTATACTAGAAGGGTTAGAGAATATCACTGGACCCTCCCCTGAAACCCCTGCATCTCCCTACTCTACTCTTGTCTATAATTCTATCCTAGTTTGACATAGCCTAGTGGTCTCTGGAGCAGATAGGGAATATAGGAAATATAAGAAAAGAAGGTAGAGACTCCATCGAAGTAGCGATCTGGAAATCATGCTGCTGGGTAGGTGTCACTATGCTTCTATAAGTAACCATGGCCATTCTACATAAGTACCCTGTAGTTCTGTATTCTGGACTTGGTTGGAAATGGACTTTATTATTAGAATCCTATAAAGATGGACTAGACATTTGTTATGTCTGCCCAATGACAAAAGTCCCAAAATAGTAGCATGTAATTTGCAGAAGATATTTTGAGCTAGACTCTGTTGGATGAACATAACTTAGGGACAATGATGAGGAAAACAGATTTGTGGGATCAACAAGCAGTCTGAGTTGAGACGCAGCTGTGCAGCAGGTCCTGTCATGGAGAATGGCAATGCAGGAAGAAGACAGATTGGATGCAAGGAAGTCTGATGGATGGGCCTTCAAAGCAGGAATGAGCTTTAGAGTAAACAATGAGCCATTTCCAGAGCTCCAGTTGTAAGTACTATTATGATGATATTCTTGCCAAAGTCAGCCCGTGAACCTTACGAGGGAGCCGAAGTGGGCTGAGTGAGGGTGCCGACAGGAGTGAATGAAGAAATATCGTCTAAGCAATTAAGCTTTATTTTACTGATACTTATTTCTTATTTACAAATATAGTACAACAATTAACTCATTCCAGAGACAGTAATTAGCAATCAGGTTAAATTACTTTGATTACCTCTTTTACATTTAATTAAGAACATTTTCAGAAGGCTGCTTTCTAAGATGTTTTATGGACTCTCCTTTATGTAATTTCTTTTTCCTTCAGTCCCTGCCTCCTGCTTCTCTCCAGGCCTCCATTTTTGCCTCTTGTTTCCATTCTGCCTTATGAAATTACAAAAATTTTGAGTAGATTTTTACTAATATTTTACAAATCAATGACTTTTATTTTTGTATTTGTTTTGAAATTATATAGGCTTATGGAAATGGAAAATATCTTTTCTCCATTCACATAAATTAAACTGTTTGCAAGTGTTGTAGGATCTTCTTGGTAGCTCTTACCTAAAGCAGTAACTCCTGATGTTTAATACAATGTTTAACACATTGATAAAATGTGTTTGTTGAATCCTTGTTGCTGTAAGCAATCCCTAGTACTTATTCTTGTTAATTGTAAAATATTAAAAGATGCTTATCAAGTGGGTGAGCCCCACTTGCAATAACGTGAATGTTGTTTGAAGGAGACAGGACTTTTTTATATCAAGCTTTTATGAAGTCCTAGCATACTGCTCCATTTTCAGTGTGTCTACTGGTTTTTGGTACCGCTAGCTTAGCTTCAGATCCATTGTAGCTAGAACAATAATCTAGCAGTACTTTAAACTTCTTGATTTGGACCTAGCCAAATTCCTGTGTGTTCTCATTGTTCTGGGTGTACCAGTTCTATGTTTTCTAAGCCAGAAAACTGTCTTTCTGCAACTTTGCATTCTTCCTCATTAAAATTCTGTGTGTCTTGCCAGCAGTTGCCCTCTAGGAAAGGTGCTTGGGAAAGGTTTCTTTCATTCTTTCCAGGATGAAATGTCTTTATTCTATACTCACACTTGATTGATGGTTTGGTTGGACATGGCAGCTGCTGTTTCTCAGAATTCTGAAAGCTCTGTTCTTCTTACAGGATGTCTTTTAAAACCAAAGGTCATTCCGATGGTTGATACCTCTTTCAAACTGATCTGACAAGGTTTGATCATTTTGTGTTGTTACTGGTGGGATTATTATTTTGATAATTCTTGTTTATGTTTTCTTTATTTCTGAAGTGATTATTGGGAAAACTCTGGCCATACTGAGTGGATTCAGGTTATTTCTCTTTTTATGTCCCATTGTTCCCAGTTTCCTTTAGTATTTAGTGATTTCCTTGAGTTTTCTTTTCTATAATATGTGTAGTTTATAGGCATTGATTTCTGTGACTTTCTGCTTATGTATTATTTTCTTATTTTATAATAAGTGTATTTTTTTGAAATTTTCTTTTTTTGGTCTTTTATTTGATGGAAACATTTCTTACACATCTAAATCTAATCCTTAAACAGACACTTGAAAAATGAAACACTTAAAAACTCAGTTTATTTGTTTTCTGGCAGACTTTATGACAAAACCTGGATTGACTGCCTTCTCTGTCTCCAGCCTAATGTCTTTTGTCTTAAGTGGAGGAAACTGATGAAGGTAAATTGAGTCAAGAAACAGCTATTCTCTGAGCTTTAGATGGCATCTTTTGTTGAACATCTGCATTTGCATTTACCATTACCAAGTTTACCATTACCAAGAATGTTCACTCTCTCATGGACCTGTAGGTTAGGTGTAAAGAAAATAAACTTCTTGCTCCCAGTTTTATGGTCTGAGAAAGGGACTTTATTCCAGTACATTTATTTGCCTCTCTATTTTTAACACCTATCCCTGAAGTTCCCTCCTGCTGATGACAGTGGTGGTGGTGCTGTGGTGGGGGTGGCGTTAAACATTATGGGAATGGGTGTGGTGATGGTTGTTGTGGAAAAGGTGGTGGTGGTAGTAGTGATTTTCCTAGTGAGTGGTGGTTATGGTGGTAGTGGCGACGGCAGTGATGGTGATCGTGGTGGTAATAGTGGTAGTGGTGGTGGTGGTGACAGTGATGATTCAGGATTTTAATTCATAGCCTGTCTTAAATTCTCCATGTAATTAATGGAGACATTGAACTCACTGTCCTGCTCCAGCTACTTTCAGCTTGGATCACAGCTTTGACCATTGCCAGGCTTCTGTATTATGTAACCTCTGGTATTTCAAGCTGAACCTTTCAATCTTATTGATGTCCCCTGAATACATAAGATCTTGCCTGTGCTCTGCTGTAATGAAATTGCTTGTTTTTCTTGTTATGTGTCATATCTTTAATTCCTGTGATTTCTGGTACTCTGTACTGTAGCCCTAGAGTCTCTGACTTTATCTTTTCTTTCTGGTCATTGTTATTTCAGTATCATGTGGTGTGAATTTACTTTTTCTTCGAGAATAAAATAATGTTCTTTGTGGCTGTACACTCTTAGTGTAAAGTCCTTTCCTATCATCTCTCTCTGTGAGCATCAAGTCCAGATGCTTGGTCATGCTAAGCATGAGCTCTGGGACTGACGCTTGCTCCTCTTCAGCATACAGTCTACTATTGTCACTTATTATGGGATGAGGAGTATGTAACAGTTTCCAGGATAGTGGCATTAAGATAAATTTCAGATGATAGTAGCTCATTAAAGTACAGATCAATGAAGATCATGCTTAACATGAGAGTCTAAAGACATTTCTGACATTAAAAATAAATGTTAAAATGATAAATTGTTTGCACAAAACTTAAAATTGTTTTCTCTGTATTTTGCCACTGCAGTCATGTTGAAGTGTAAAGCTGGGGAAGGAGAGAAACTGCTTCCATAAATTACCAACCAAACATGGGTATAACATTGTTGGGGTAAATGTAACACTTACATCTAGCGACTTTAAAAAGTCCCTGGCCTAGAAATCTAACTTTAGAAGCCTCTTCTAAAGAAGGATGCTTGAGTTGTAGATAAACCACAAATCTTCAACATGTTGAGCTCTGTTATTAAATATAAAAGATATTCTTATAGTGGCAGAATTCATAAATATAAGGAAGCAATATAGTAGAGTTTTAACTCTTAAAAGTGATGTTTGTGAATTGTTTTTGAAGTGCTTCACAGGGGGCTGCAGACATGGCTCAGGGGTGAAGAGCATTATCTGTTCTCGCAGAGCATCCGTGTTCAGTTCCCAGCATTCATATGACAGCTCACAGCGATCCATTCCTCCAGTTCCAGGGGATTAGAATACCCTCCAGACCTCTGCAAGTATGGAGCATGTGTGCAGTGTACATACATACCCTAAAATATGCATGTAAATGAAAATGATTTGCATTACAAGTGTAAAAATTATACATTAAGAGGAAATGTTGCTTAGATATTTTGTAAAATGACAATAAGGAATTCATCGTCCTAGGTTTTATGTATCAACAGTGGTAGAGGCACATAACTTGATTTTGTTAATAATAAAAATAAGGATGAATAAATCCAAATTCCTATAATTAGTATTAATTTAGATTTTTGGAAATTTCTTTTCGGTAAACAGTCATTTTGCATAATTTAATCACTAATTATACAGAACTAAATACCTGAGTTACTATTGCATCAATTATAAAATGAAAATTCATGCTTGCAAGGTGCTGAACTGGAATGAAGTGGGTGGATCTATATATTCACATACAAATCCATGAACTGCAGCTACATAAATGCTTCCAGAATAAAAGTTACATGAACTGCATTACCAGTTTTACGGATACAATTTTAACGACAGAATATTTTGGAGTGAGTATTTAAAAACATGTATACATCAAAATTCAAAGCATAGATAATTTTATCAAATTAAATATTTAGATTTTGAAAGGGAGCAGTAGGCACTATGTTCATGAATATTTAAAATTATCTATCTCTTTTTCTACGGTCACTGTGCAAACATTTTTTCACACAACCAGGAAGCGAAGCCTTGCTCAGTCTATTAAAAGTAGAGCTACAACCAGTGGAAGGGGAAGCCCTGGGTCCTGCTAAGACTGAACCCCCAGTGAACTAGGTTGTTGGGGGAGGGCGGCAATGGGGGAGGATGGGGGAGGGAACACCCATAGAGAAGGGGAAGGGGAGGGCTTAGGGGGATGTTTGCCCGGAAACCGGGAAAGGGAATAACACTCGAAATGTAAATAAGAAATACTCAAGTTAATAAAAAAAAAAGTAGAGCTATAAAATGCATTGCCTAGTATTTTCATGATTATAATGAAATATTAGAAAATTGCTATCTTTAAACAGAATTATTAAAATATTACATTAGAGTAGAGGTAAAGATTACCTTTCATAGCTTCTTTTACATGATATGGTAATAAAAGAGCACAGAGCTTTTAAAACTTAGAATTCTTTAATCCTTAGATTAAAATATCATCTTAATCTAACTGAACCATAACTATTATACAATAATAATTTTTATAATTTTTAATCATACAACTGCATGCCTTCTCTTTCTCTCTTTAGAAAACAAAGAGGCAAGTAAGAAAAAGCAATTAAACAAGAACAAAACAAAACAAACAGAAAAATAATGCAAAGAAAAAGCATTAGAAACACCATATAAATGTAGACATACATACAGAAGCACATACAAACCACAAGATCAGAAACCATAATAAACTAGCAAGAGACTCATAAGGTAAAAAAAAAATGCCCAGACCAAGGAAACAGACAAACACAAACACACAAAGGACCACACACATGAAAAAAACACAAAAATCACAAAACCAGAAACCATAATAGATAACAGAGTAAGAAAACAATAATAAGTAGAATGGTGAGTAAGGTTTAAAAAGCACCAAAACACAGTGCCATGAAACAAACATCTCCAGAAATACCACTGAATCCATCTTGTGTTGACCATCTACTCTGGGCCTTGGACCTGTCCTTAAATACAGTATGTACACCCAGTAAGAGCCCGTTGGAGAAAACTGATTTTTTTCCATTGTGAGTCAGTTTTACAAACGTCTCAGTGATGGACACTCCTGTCTGCTTAGCCTCTCAGTGCAGGGGACGGCCATTTGACTTGAACATGTGCAGGCCATGTGCCTGCTGCCACTGTTATGTTTAGAGGTTATGTGTGTGTCAGGCCTGCCATGTCTGTGAGGCATAGATTCTTTGGAATTTGTCCCCAGTGATTTTTACAATCTTTCTGCCTCCTCTTCCACACAGTTCCTTGAGCCCTGATGGGACAGGTTTGGTGAACACATGCTGTGTAGGACTGATGTTCTAAGTTCTATCACTCACTGAATATTGTCCAGTTGCGGATCACTGTATTAGCTCCCTTTGAGTGCAGAAGAAGCTTCTCTGATGACAGATGAGTGAAATACTGAACTATGGGTTTAGGAGAATGTGGTAAGGTGTAGCAGAATATAGGACAATAGTGTTTTTGCTTTCCCCTAGGTTCATGACCTGTCTAGTCTGAGGACAGCTGAACAGTGTCAGGCGTGGGTTCTATGTTGTGGAGTGAGCCTTAACTGATCAGGAAGTGGTTAGTAACTCCCACAACGTTTTTGTCATTCTTGTGTAAGCAGATAGGTCACCATCCTAGATAAGATTATAGGCAGTTGGCGTTTCTCTTTCTCCTGCAATGAGGTCCAGAATGCCTTCCAGGACATGAATACTAGTCAGTAATGGTGTAGGCTCCCATTAGGCACTAGTTCAATGCTCTTTTATTTCCTTGGACATCAAATCCAACACAGGGCTCTATTTTCCCATTTGTTGACCTCAAAGCTTAGAATCAGTGAGAAGATTTAGTTTAATTATAAATATCAAATGAAAAAATGTAACCACATTCCTATAGTCCTACCCCGTTGCACAGGTAAACAAAGACCTCAGATAAAACCTTACTTTTTCTGTTGGATAAAATACTTCGTTCTCAAGAAGGTTCCTTCCTGTCCCTCTTTCCCCTCCCCCTCTCTTCAGGAAAATTTCTGCAGAAAAGGTGTAATTTGAATGAACTATGGCTGATGTAAAATGGACATCAGTGCAAATATCTGTCTTTAAGCCAGCAGTCTTTGTTATCTCAGAGAAAGGCAGTAACTCTCTGAATCTTAACTTAGAATGGGCCATGGAAAAGTGCAAAATAAGCTTACTCTGTGCCCAACTGGGTGTTCTGTTCCAAGGAAGGATCTTACCCTGACTTTCATCTTTCTGGGGGCACTTTACTAATTTACTTTGTTTTCCTTAAAACAAACTATGGAACTTTAAATAATCACCAATGTGTCTGATGAAAGGAATAGCATATATTCCCTGTATTTTTGTCTGAGTTAGTTTTCAAGCCATGGCTTTAAAAGTATTCCACAATAGATATGTGTATTCTAAACTAAAATGCTTTTTATTCATTTTTTTTGGAAAAAAAGTAATGTAAAATTTTTAGACTTAATTTGTTTAAATATTAAAATGAGTAGATATAGTTTTCTATTCCTTCTTTAATAACACTGGTTTATGTTCTTCTGTGATAGAGAACTGTCCTGTCCCCAAGGTTATAGTGTTTGTTCAGATTTAGTAATGCTTAGAATACTACAGACTTTTCACAGCCTTCATGTAGATTTTTCAATAAATACTTTTCAATATACGAGAACACTTTATTTAAGCCAAACGTATTTTTCATAAAATGACGTGGGGAATCAGAAAGCATACTTGTATCATTGAGTTCAGGTGTAGCCTCCTCAGAACGGTATTCCATAACCTGCTCCTCAGAACGGTATTCCATAACCTGCTCCTCAGAAAGGTAATCCATAACCTGCTTGCACAGTGCACTTGGCTGAATCTACGTTGCATTTCCCATCGCTTCTAACTCACTGTGCAGTCTTCTATCATTCGTCTATCAGGCAGCGATATTTTAAGTACTTTATATCCTACCAGGACAGCTTACCTCTCATGGATTTAATGTACTTTCAAAATATTTAGCTTTTTTAAGTTAACGTGTACAGTATACCTATTTTTATATTTAGTGAAACGGGAGCTAGAGGACAAGTTTCTTTTCTGGTGTCTGATTTTAGTAGTTTTATTATAACCTATCCAGTGAGAAATGCCTGGGTGCTCATCACTAAATCTGATAACTCAAAAGTGAAACATGGTGTGGAGTTCATAGTTCTTAATTTACATTCTGTTTTTCTGCACAGTTGAAAACATTCCTTATATATTTGAGCTTTAGTCTTAGATGAGAGAAATAATATTCACCCTTTATAGTTGTTTACACATTTATAAAAGCATCCATAAAGTACGTTAGTGCCTTTTTCGTAGTAGACAGTATATTAGTGAAGACCATTATTATGCCTAATCACCTATAATAATTAATGAAGTATAAGTTGCCAATAGTTTGTCCTGTGTTCCAAACAGTTTCCATTATTGTACTCACTTATTTATTTTGGTGTACAATTTTAAGAAGAATGTATTTAATTTTCCCAGTCCTTTGAGATATGTTACATTATAATTCTTTGGAGACTTTGAGATAACAAGAATATTCACTAACACTATTGGTAATTTTTGAGGCAGGATCCATTGTGTAATGGTATTTCTCATTGATATTTATCAATTTCACATGTATTGATAAATTTTATACTTGGCCTATAGGTCTTGGTTAAATTCCCCTGGGAGCTAGGTGTTAGTTTCACTTTTACTAAGCATCAGTAACATAAGGAGATTTTAAGGTGCTACTGTTTTCAAGTGCTTCAGCTTAGATGAGGTGCAGGCTGGGAAAGGGTGTACAGCTGCTACTGTATGCTATACGCAATGAACTTGGAATCCAGCAAGTAATAACAGACTTTTATATCTCCAAGGCAATATTGTGGCTTCTCCTGACAGTTGTACATGGTTGATCTAACTTCTCCTTTGTGTCACTGAGCACATACTTTATGTTTATCAGTAAATGATTGAGGTGCAAAAATCAAGTTAACAATTTCTTACTGTAACAGATACTTTACTTAGGTGAGCTGGGGTGAAAGTCCATTTAAATTATCACTACTGAGGTACAAAAGCTGTGTTCAAAGGGCATTAGAACACACATTTCCTGAGACTTAGTACCAAGCCCAACCCAACCACCTAGATTATGTCAATGAAAGCAGGTCTCAAGGTTATGACAAAGAAAGCTAAAAGTGACCAAAGATTTATCAATGAAACCTCTGAAAGGTCTTAAGGATATGTGAGAAAAAGCTAAAAGGAACTGCACCTTTTTAGACTCAGAATTAAAAAATGCTGCTTTTTAAAAAAAGTGATATTAACTTTAATAAGTACATTTTGTGATGCTCTAAAATTTATAATGGGAAAATTTACTAGGACAATGATAGAATTTTAAGATATTATTAATGGAAATACTTATATATTCATTAAGTTTAGAAAGCAGAAAACTTGGTTTTGGGTCTAAATTCATTCCACCCTTATTTGTATAGGCATTTAGTTTGATGAGCTGTAATAAAATATTTGATGTAATTAACATTCATGTTTTATCTTCATTTTAGTTCCATACCATTTTTAAGTAGCATGTATAAGAAGATTCCTTCGCTTGCTCTCATCTGTTCATGAAATCCTCAACTCCGTGTGTGTTCTACTCCTTGTAATTAATGAAGAAAGTGAATGGTCTGAGATTTGATGTGCATTATTCTCAGGAATAGGCCCTCCCGCCCACCCCCACCAATGCATTTAAAATGTGTGACCTCACAATATGTTAGGCAACTACTGAGATTGGACCCAGTGCCATTTAACATGCCAGAAGAATGTATCAGATCCTCACATTATATTTAACAAATATTTTAATTAAATATATTTTATCTAGGGTAAAAAAAGAGAAAAAGATAAATCACCTATTTTGTTATACATTATAGTCTTTTTTAATATAAATACATATATTTAGCCTTTTAATATACATAAAGTGGTTTCATATGTTTAATGATTTTGTTACCTGATTTTTAAAGTTAACAATATCTTATGAAAACATTTAAATATGACTTTCCATTTACAGTGTGAATTAATGGCTGCAATTTAGTAAGTATATGGTGGGATGAATTGGACAATTTATTTAATTGCTTTATTTTTGAGCACTTCTCCTGTCGTTTCTTCATCTTTGTGAAATATGACAAATGTTCTCAGAAAAATACAATGAGCATGCTACGTATGTATTTAGGATAATTGCATATAAGTGGATTGAAAAAGAAAGTTTCAGAGGTTCCATTTATTAATAGTCTTGATAGCAAATACCTTCTATGTATAAAGGCGTGGCTTTTAGGGAGTAGTAATGCAGGGCTCCTAACTGAGACCCCTATACTAAAAGGTGTATTATTAAGAGAAAGATATACAAATGTGCTTAATGTAACATTTATATGGCATAGGAGCCTTAAGAAATGAAGACACCAAGACCTGGAGTACAAAATTCAGGGACAGAAGGCTATCTTTTGATAGTAGTAAGCTGGGGTTCTTCAGCAGAACCTTTGGTTAGATTTTTTTTTTTTTTGCTTTTTTATGTAACATTCATTCCCTTCCTGTAGGAAACAGTTGCAATGAGGGTATCAGAATTTACTCTTGGAGTAGATCTAACATTGTGTTTTGGAAGAGCTGGTCAATGAGAAATGTGAAAGGTTTTTCTTCACCATATTACCATATTTTACAGTAATGTTTTTCTGTACCCCATCTGTGATCATTTTCTTTGATAATCATGCTTTGAGAAACTTTGTCCTGTTTAGTTCTTGTAAACTCAACACAAACTATATTCATATGGAAAGAGAGAACCTCAATCCAGAAAATCTCTTCACCAGATTGATTTGTCTGGAAGCATTAATGATTGATGTGGAAGGGCCCAGACATTGTGGGCAGTGCTACCGGTAGGCAGGTCATTCTAAATTGAATCAAAAAGCAGACTGAGAGAACTATGAAGGGCAAACCAGTAAGCATTGTACTTCCATGACCTCTTCTTCCTGTCTCCACATTTCTGCTTTGTGCTCCTGCCTTGAATTCCTTCAATGATGGACTCTGTCCTGAAAGTTTTAAGGCGACCTAAAACCTTTACTCCCAGATGTAGATCTCTCCTGAGAGACACAGTCAGAATATGGCAAATACATAGGCGAATGCCAGCAGCAAATCACTAAACTGAGAACGGGACCCCCCGTTGAAGGAACCAGAGAAAGGACTGGAAGAACTTGAAGGGGCTCGAGCCCCCATATGAACAACAATGTCAAGCAACCAGAGCTTCCAGGGACTAAGCCAATACCTAAAGACTATACATGGACTGACCCTGGACTCTGACCTCATAGGTAGCAATGAATATCCTAGTAAGAGCACCAGTGGAAGGGGAAGCCCTTGGTCCTGCCAAGACTGAACCCACCGTGAACGTGATTGTTGGGGGGAGGGCGGTAATGGGGGAAGGATGGGGAGGGGAACACCCATATAGAAGGGGAGGGTGAGGGGTTAGGGGGATGTTGGCCCGGAAACCAGGAAAGGTAGTAACAATTGAAATGTAAATAAGAAATACCGAATTTAATAAAGATGGAGAGAAAAGAAAAAAAAAAGCCTTTGCTCCCCAATTTACTTTGGGTCTTGGTGTTCTAACACAGAAATATAAGTACTAAGAAAAGCATAGTCACCCCAAAATGTATGAGTTTGTTTTCTTCTGGTGCTGTACTTGTTTGAATTCACATATAGATAAGTCTGATATACAATACAATGGTATAGATGCCAGAGAAACTGTGCTTTGGGTTTTGAATTTGAACTTCAATCTTGGTCATGCTTTGTGTGATAATTTCATGTGATTCTGCCTGGGTACCAACAGCAAGTCGCAACTCACAGTTAATCATGCATTCACCAGTTTAAACAACCCATATTTAGAAGGCATGTCCACCCCAGAAGCCTAGACCAAGCTCAAGTTTTTAGAACTTGATCGATTGTTTCTTGAGTACTAATTTTGTAGATAGCACTGCTTCACCTTGTCAAAATGTTAGACAAACTTGGACATTGTTGTGTTGCTTATTGGTGATGTTTCATAGGTTAATTATACTAGCTACATTTTTATGTTTAATACTTAAAATGTCCATGAATTAATCAGGCTATGACTCAACTGTATAAATACATAGATTTAAGGTTACAAACCCTTTGATCCAAGTAGACCTGAACTTGGGTAGCTTTTTATCACTGTAATCACTGATGCTATGATAACATTCTCAGGTAACTGTGAAAGCAGTTTTATAGGTCCAAACTCAGCGTCAGCCTCGTCTTATTCAAACATCAAGTATGATATACAACTACAATCATTATCTTCTTTTACAGACACAGAAACATACTTAGAGGTTTAATGCTAGGTATCTATGTCTTCAACATCTTTCACTAAGACATTAGAGTTGTGACGTGATTGATTACTATAATTATTGAGGCTGAATAGATCCTTTGCAGGAGAGATTGAGTGTGATGACTGATGAAGAGAATTTAGAGGCACAACAGAACCAGAGAGAATTCGTGCTAAATGTCAGTTAAGTCAAACCCATGCAGATCCTGACACAGTTCATATCACTGCAATTTCCTACTTTCATTCCATTAAGCAGCAGTATTTACATACGATTCTAGTCTTTATACAAACAGGATCATACGTGACTTTATTATAGTTGGAATCAGGATTAGGTTCCATTTATGAACTAGGAATAGGAAACTGTAGCAACAGAAGTTGAATGCTGGCAGACAGGATGTTGCACAACTAAAAATGAATATTGGAGGTACACTCACAGTGGACTATCAAGAATTAGGTGATTGGTAAATAACAGGCCTTGGTACAGTTCTGATTTGGGATCAGATGAGGGTTTTCTCTGTGTGGTAGATTGCTGTTTTCCTGTGTCCTTCTATGAATGATAGAAAAGAACAACGAGAGGGCTGTAATCTCTTCACAGGCTGCTAATTCTACAAAGGGGGTTTCAAATGTCTATCTGAATTATCCCTAAAAGTTGTCACCATGCAATACTGTCACACTGGGTATGAACATTTCAACCTACAAATTTTGAAGGGAAGATAAACATTCCATCCATAGAAATAAATTGTAATATGTTGAATCTGTAAGTTGACCACTGACACAGAATCTTTCAATTGCAGTTCACTGTAAATTTTTCAATTCTAAGTTTTTGCATCACAGAATTTTAAATAACAAGACACACTCAATAATTTCAGAGATAACCTCTAAATCCCTTTTACCAGACTCTCACTTTAATTCAGATTTGTGTTCTAATCTATGAGGATTTATGTTATTTTTATTTTTAAAATCTGTCCCTTCTTTAGATCTCAATAGTCATTTGTTATGGATGAGAATGAGAAGTTTCTTTTTCTGTTATTTCTGTTTTGATTTTGCATAGTTTTAAAATCTTCACATCTAAACATAAAATTGCATTTTACATTAAACATATAGAGAAAGAAAGCTATGCACTGCCTATTCTTGCTTAAGGTAGGTTCAAAAAAATTAAAGGGGCTCATGCCTCATAGTTCCTTTTATACATGATCACATAGAAATTTAGAAAGGTGAATCTGTAAATGATACCTGTCAAATACAAAAAGGCCTATGTAGAGTATGGTTCTAACACTTGGAGAATATTTTTGGCAGCTGCTCCTCTTCATATTGTGTCCTCAGTGAGTGCAACACAATTCTAGGTTAATAAATATTCAATATACAAAATTACTTTTAATTTTTATCTTATCTTTTTGAGATGTGGTTTAATATGTAGTTCAGACTGGATTACAGGGGATCATCTTTTCTAGCTTGATGAGTTTTGTTTTTATTTTTGTTGTTGTTGTTAATAAATTTGGAGGAACTCATTAAGTCACTCTTTCATCCAATAACCTTTTTTTAAACCTAGCTTGTTCTGATGTTCTATTGCTGTTTTTTGATGGATGGTTTTCACAGTAGCCTTTAGTGTTTCCACTTCACCTGGGCCTGGGCTTTGGTTGTTGGAGGCTTTAACTGTTCTTTTTAGAACTTCAGTTTCTGTCCATTTCTAGCAATTTCTTTCCTCTGTACCTAATAAATGCTTTTTATTTCATCTATTGGTATGCTCTCAGGTGCCATTCTAGTCTAGAACACAAAAATCTCTTTGTCCTTGCTCAGCCATCAGTGAGAGAAAAAGCTCTCAAATAACACCATTTTGAAGAAAATCATATGATGGACTATGATTAAGTAATTTTCCATTCTCAGTGAGATCAGTTGCCCCTTTGCTGGAAAATGTGCTCACTTGTTCTTATAAATCAAAGAGGATTATGGTGCTATTGTGTTAGTTTTACAGTGCTTCCAATTTGCTCTTTTGACATTATCTCATCTTTGACTGAAAACATATCTCTTCAAATATATGTTACTTCTATTCTAATTTTTAAAGAAACTTTTTAAAATTCTATTTTCAAAATATTTCCTAAAGCTATATGAGAAGTAACTGAATTATTGTTTCATATACATCCCTACTAAATTATTTCAAAAGATAGGTGCACTCTATGTAAAAAAAAATCCAATCTTAAAATGTGTGCTGTAAGACTATCCTATGAAAATGCATCTTTGTAGTTTTGAAGAGTTTTGTTAGAGTACATTGTGATTTTCTTTACTTCTTTTTATCACAGATCATAAGCAAGAAACATTATTAGTTATCACATAGTTTGCAGTTTTATGACTAAGCTAATTTATACAAAGTTGGTGTCTTAAGATTATGAACAAAAATATTAGTTTATAATTTGAAATATCAGTTAATCTAAATCCACACAATCATGTGATAATAGTTTTATTTCACAGAGAGATTTTGAACTATTAAAGTACAAGAGCAGAAAGATGATAGTATATGGGATAAAGAAAAAGAAAAATATTTTTCTCTGGAGCTTTAGTGCAACATGGTCCAGATTTAACGTATATAATTATAGATAGCATGATTTTAATTTATGTGTAATCTGTGTGCTTCAATTTTGAAATAATTTTGGACCAATGAAATACTAACATTGCTTTTGCCAAGGTGTCTATTAGTGGTACCACAAAGTACACACACATCATATTATTGGACCCTGTTCCTCCCCAATGTGGTCTCCATGTCCTTTCTTTTCTAGGTTTTAGGAAAGGATACAAAGGACATCAGAGAAGAAGAGGCAGAAAAGTTAACAAAAACAAATTTTGTTTGAAATAAAAGTTACAATAAAACCTATCACTGGACCATCTAGTAAAAATTAATTAAAAATTATTTGTTTTTGGATATAAGTTTCTGATATATAGCTAGGATCTTTGGTGCTATCTATTAAATGTATACTTGGCATACATTTATTACTCTTCCAAACATATAAATATATATATGTATGTATGTTCATTGAGTGCAGTTTGGTAGACTACCATATTTATAAGAAAATTCCAATAATAGTTTAGTCATAATTTTGGATATTGAGATATTTTATGTTTAATTGAAAGGAAAAGCACACAATGAATATCTTTTTCTAGTGAAAACTGAGTAACTTTATGTACAATAACCTCATCAAAATTAAAGATTAAAGTTCATGGAGAATTGAAAGCCACGACTTTTGTGACTAAGTAATTAGTGATGTTTTGTATAGATAAACCCAGTCCATATTTTATCTTCTGTCCTAGCCCCTATAGTTAATTGTTATTTCTCTTTGTATGAACTTTGCTTAATGATTTACAACTTGTTGGAATGTGCTCTGAGTAGATGCTTACCAGCTATCTCAGAAACAATTAACTCATGACATTTGAATATTGGCATAGTTCTCATTACAGTTTTGACAATCAGAAAGTATTTCTTAGCAGAGTTATTATAAAAGAACTTAATGATTCCTATAAATTTAAGAATTCTTATAGGACTATCTTTAAAGATTAAGAAATCATCTACTTGTCTATATAGCTTCATTTTAAGACAATACATATTCATTGTTCTGCAGAGATCTGCTCAAAACTGTTGGCTAATGCTTAGTTATATATATATATATATATATATATATATATATATATATATATAATAAAATAGCATAGAAAACAAATAAATAACGGGAATTTTCTTCATAGATTTTTCATAGGCCTTGCCTATTGGATCAATTCTGTCAATAGATTTATTCCAAGGCAGACCCATCTCTGGAAGAGTACCTGCTAGTTTTTAGCTTCTTCTTGTGATTGCTTCTGACAAACAACTGTTATTCTATGAATGTAATTATTTATTACTGTTGTCTGCCATTCAAATTGTTTCACCTAGCTTTTTTATTATTTATTACTTCTTAATAATTTTAAATTTTATGAATGATTTATTTATTTTCTAATCCATGTTACCCTAGAAAGCATTTATTTATTTGTTTTTGACTTCTTTTTATTTTATTAATATGCAGTTAGGCAAGTGGATATGATCACCTTTCTTACTTGATGTGTTTAGTTTTTCCTTTAACTACTTTATGAAATATGCCCATTGCTTAATAATTGTATGCAAATATTTAAGAAATTTATATTAAAGTCATTATAGAAAGATAGTGTATTCAAACAAAACTCTTAGTATACTTATTTACTAAGGATCGTTACACTTTTATTCCATGGTTTTCTGTCTACTATTAGTTATATTTGAATTAGTCTTTTACCTATGAGGCTTTAAATGATAGCTGCCTTCCACATTCTCCTCTTTACAAATATTCTTTAGTTCTGCCAGTTGTTACTACTTTCATGACTAAGACTTTATTTTCTTTATATATGATAGGATATACTTTAAACATTTTAATAATTTTCCAAGGCTTCAGAAATCATAATGGTTATTTATGTTCTATATTAACTATGATAGTTTAGCTGCTAATGCTGCAAATATAGTATTTTAAATATCATATTTATGTTTTCTGAATTTAAGGCAGTATTATACAATATCATTTATCATTTTAAATGTATAGTGTTAATTTTAAGCATTTAATGTACAACAATTAATCGGTAGTTCTATACTTAGAGTTCTCTTTATCAGTTTATTTTTTATCCATTTTGAACTTATTATGTCTTTGATACTATTGGTATTATCTCTTCTAACTGATTTACAACTTCTACTGAATATTTTAGTTATTATGAAATTGAGTTTGTGAGACTTGTGTAAATTTTGAGACTATCACCATTTGTATAATAGAGACTTCAGCCTTGACAAGAAAGTCAGGATATCATTGTGTTTTAGTAGGCCTGGATCTTAGCACATGCTAGGTGTCATCTCTGATCCTCAGCTTGTTTTATATTCTTGATTTTGAGTCTTAAATTGTATTCTTTGAAAATAAGTAAATAAAATTATACTATCATAGAAGAGTTTTTCAGTTGGTTTGAATAAATATTTCAACTTATGAAAATAGGATAAACATGCTACATTGCTATAAATATTACATTAAAAAAGTTTCTTACCTTGTACCAATATCCAAAAATTTTCCAAGAGATAGAATTGTGACAACATTCTTGCTATTGTTTTATAGATACTAGATATTTACAACAGTTTTGCATTTTACGAGTATTTTCTTTTTAATATAACAGAAAACCTGTGTCATAAGGTAAAACAAAATATAAATGAGTACTCTAAGCTCCTGGGGATGCAGTTTAAGACTAGAGAATTTCTATAGCATATTTGAGACCTTGGCTTTGGAGATTGGCACTAAATGCTACAAACACTATTTTGTTTTAATTTTGTGTATTATAACTGAGCATTAATAGCTGCTATGCAAGGATAGATTCATGATATTTTAATGCCAGTATCCAATCTGTAAAAATATTTTGAGTATCTATCTCAAAAAATCAATATCCATTTTGAAAAGTGGATTCATTCATATCTAGAATTCATCATCATACTCAAATTTATATTCCTTTGTATTTGGTACCATAAATTCTACTCATTGTCATGATCCTTTGTCAAATTAATTAATAATGGATCCTCAAAAATCCTCGACTCAATTTTCATGAATTGTTCATCAGTTTTAGAAATTCTGCTAATAGAAGAACAACTCTGCTTAGAATTAGAGCTCAAGTTTTTGCTGTTATTATAAAACAATTTTGTTGCAACATATTACCTATAACAACATACAGTCCCTGTCATAAAGGAAGAGAAAGAACTCATATATATGTAACACATTCACTTGTAATCAGTGATTTTCTAACAGTTTAAAAACATGGAAAACGATAGAGGAGGGGCTATAAGGAAACAACATGTGACTCATTAGCAAATGAATCACACAATAAGTCAGATGCTTTGACTATTCAATAAATTGTGGCACATCTCATGTTATCCTCATAACAATTCTGTGTAAATATATGTTTATATGGAGATGAATATGTACACACAAAATATGTGCACATAATAGTTATATTAGGTTTTGCAGAGTGCTATGTACTTAGAACATAAGATCATATGGGTATGGATAATTATAATTTTTCTTAATATTGATATAATAAAAAAGAACTCTTTTGAACTTACCACTATTACTATAAGAATAGTACTTTCTGAGATATATTTGGATTGGTTTTGAAATAGGATTTTTTAATTACACTAAATTAAATCTATAGTGAAGAGTGTCCAAGTTTTCACATTAGTACTGCACAATTACTCACTTAATATGTGCTGAATCTTGTCAATTAAAAATGTTATTAGTTCATATATCTAGTATCTAATGAGCTTCCCTTGTGCAAATATGTCATAATTGCTGTATCATATTATAGCCTTCATAACTCCTGTGAATTCTGTTAGCATGGAAAGGTTACAAGATTACAAGATTAGCTAACAGAAATAGTATAGACAAGAGCTTATTGATTCAGGCATATCTCCTTAAATATATGAAATATTGTACATCCTGTGTATCAAAAGTTAAACACCAAAAGTATTTAACTTTCTAACTGATACAGTGACAAGAACACACCCTACTAGGATTTAACAGTCTGGATCAGAAGGATCTAAGTTTGAGAGCAGACTACTGAGCCTAATCTTGCCTACCATATGAGCATGTAATGATTCCGTTAAAATAACCTACTTAAAGAACCATTGTCACCACCAGCATGTTGACAGGCGTCTTTTTCAACTCCTTTGCACTAACACTGTTCCTTTTGTCCAACCCAGGTATCTTTCTGTTGTCTCATTTACCTACATCTTCATATGCATTATAACTTGAATGGGTGTGTATGTGTCTGTGGATGCTGCATTGCTGAGAGCCCGAGATTTGTTTCAATAATGCTCGCTGATACATAGGTTCAAGCTGAGTTGAAATAGGCAATACTAGTTCTGCTGCTTTAGTACAACACTTGCGGTTCTCAGTTGAAAGCCTTAGTTATTCAGTGGCGTTTGCTAAGTCAGCACCAGGAACTGTTCAGCTTGCAGATTCCTTTCCTTGTTTCTCTCAGCCACCTGGGGTTTTGCCCTCTGTGTGAACTGCTTATTATCGCCCTGTTTCTCTATATAGTTCCATCAACTCTCTACACTGCCCTACAAAATTTCAATCCCTATCCTCCATGAGCAGTGAGCTCTGTTTTTTCCATTCTCTGAGACCTCTTGCTCTGTGCCTGGAATGTTCTCTGGGCAGAGTGCTGGGGTGATTATAGAATCATGTTTTCTATTTGTTTCCCTTTGGGGCATCATAGTTCCACAATGACCTTTGTCAACATATGAAAACAATTCCTTTTAAATATCCCCACCCTGAGTGCCTTTGTTTTCTTCTCCTTTCTTTGTTTAAAACCAGTGGTGAAGATGACCTCTGGGTCTTGTTTTATTTACTTTCTCATGGATTGCAGCAGATACAGCAGATTCTACCTTAATTGTTGTTGTTGTTTGTTTGCCTGTTGTAAATCATATTTAATTGTTAAAAGTATATTTGCTATTATTATAGTTATCTAAAGATTAGGTTGTTTGAGCCTATAATTAAATAAGAATTAGATTGGCTATGACACAATGACTAATGTTTATTATGTATCATTTATAACTGTTTTATTTTAAAACTGTATATACTGCGTTGATGGATTTAGTCTTCTGATCTTTACAGCTGTATGTCTGAACTCTGGAACTGTAAGCATGTCCACACTAGGAGATTGAAACTTAGAGTAGCTTTTCCTTAAAGGAACAGCAGAGGCACCCAGTTCCCTCAGAATCTCTAACTCCACTGTGAACTTTAGGATTTTGTATTTTCTTTCCCCCGGGCATTTTATGTCTCTTCAACTCTGCTAAAGAAAAGTCCTCTTCAAAGTCCTAATTCTGAGATTGAATATTTTTATCTTTGCTTCTTCAGCACTGTGATTTTAATTTGTGTCTTGTATAAAAGCAATTTAGGAAGATTTCTATTCCCCTGTTTGGTGGATCTGGAAAGCAACACATTAAAGAAAATTGTTTAATTCTGTAATTCCCTGTATATTTGACCATGAATCACTATTAAGTCCATGACCATTTCTAAAACCAGCTAAAGCTAGAGATCTGGAACACTGTTTTTATAAGATGAATCTCCATAAAAAATTTGAACTTTATAAATGTAAGTTCTATCTTCGTAGACATAGCATGTTAGCTAAGATTTTGTCATTCTGTGAACTGTATATCTATGTTCCTGGCTTACAAAATTCTTCTTGAATTATAGTAAGAATCTATAGAACACTCTTAGGAAATATTTCTTAGCTTATTGTAGATTATATACAGTAAGGCTAGAAAATATGGAAAAGTTTGAAACGTATTATTTCAAGTTGAAAATTCCAAAGGAATATTTTTGCTAGTCTCACTTAGGAGACTACTTGCAACATAGGATCAAAAGGACCAAGGATAGAAGCTCAGGTCAGATTTACCAATGAATGTAGATGAAGCTTGCGTAGCATTTCATGTCGGTATCTATCAGTATCTTTAAATCATTTAAATCAAAAAATGGTTGCTTATAAACCTTTATGAAGCCATAGCAATTATTCAACTGGGCAATAAACCATTTGCTTGGTTATGATGCACCAAAGATAAAGCCAGAAGGATTTTAGAAATAAAATATTTTCTATGATACAAACCTAGGTTGGTAGAGCCGAATGAAGAAAATTACGTATAAATTGATGCATCTATGTAGAATCATTAATTTCATGGAATTAATCATCACAGCTGTAAAATACACGCAGTGCTACAACTTTCAAGAGCTAGTTTTAACATACTTTCTAAGGCTACTTCCAAGCAAAGGTAACAACAGTGTTGCCTGCTTTCTTTCTGGAAAGAAGGTCATAGAAAAGGCTGCTTCCTTTTTTCTATATGATTCTGGAATAAACTTGATAGCAAAATTGGATAAATTGGTATTAAAATGAATGTACTGATGGATATTAATGAATGATAAGTATTTTATCAGATATAACCAGAAGTTGACAATACATTTCATTCTAAAGCTAAATACTTTATCATTTGAAAATGAATATATATATATATATTTCCAAACAACATATTCAAAAACTCAGAATTAATTGCAAAAAAGTTCAGTAAGCTTGAAAAAGTGTCAGGATTAGGTTAATGTCATTACAGAACCACTGAGAGATTCTGATTGAATACTTGCTCTGTTTTATAAAGAATGCTTTGAAAGTTCAAGCTGTAAGCTTGTCTTAGATGCGTTTCTTTTAATGTCAGAAACAAGATTGAAATAGGGCAAAGAAGAGGTATAGCATAGGCAGTCAGCAGTATTCCAAACCAGCCATCACTCTGGTCAGGAGACTGAGGAGTCATGAGCTTCCTGTCTCCCATGCTGTACAGTGTGTTATATCTTCAAAAACTGAACAGGCAAAAATGTAAAAATAGTCATCCAATGTGGGGTAATTGGATATATACCTACAGAAGATTGCTATCCAGTATCTACTCTATCTACTAAGAGTCCAGACATATTTAAGGATAGAAGTCTGATATTTAAATATCAGTAGTATTGATGGATAAAAGAGCAAACAATTAGAAACTATAGCTTTAAAACATGTCTGGAGTAAATGTTCATATTAGGCTGTAGTATTAACCATATAATGATACTTGATCTTATGATATAAATCTTAGCAATTATTAAAATACTGGGAGTTCAAGGAATATTTTTCTGTAAAATATGTTTATTTTCTGATTAAAAGACTGTATAGAATAGGTAATAATTATAATTTTACTCATAAGAGCAGGAAGATCAGAAAGGTTAAGTTATTGCTCCAGCTCTAAATTCTTGTATTTAAGACATGATTTCTTGAGAAACTCTACTTCATTATTTGAATTCATGTTATTTTAACTTATGTTAAGTAGTTTAGGAAGTGATCACCTTCTGAGTACCCAGCAACTGGTAATATGGGGGAGAAAGATTGAGTTAAACTATTTGTTGACCTTCATAGTGTGAATATTATTACAATATCCAACTTTAGCATAAATATATGACATACGCCAAATAGCTGAGAACAGTCCTGTAGAACCAGTTCTTGTCACCCATCACAACCTGTCCACAAGTAATCAGCAAGTATACCATTTATGACTTGTAATTCATGCTGCATAATTCCTCTTCATCTTCAAATAAAGGTAGGTCAATTGCTGTGAAAAGAACTTCATTAGGCACCTTTTAAAGTGTATATAATGAGCAATATAGTATAGTTTTATGAGTTTTGATCAAAATTGTATTAGTGCTATGCTATTACTGAATTAATTTTTAATGTACACTGTATTTTCATATTCATTCCATTTTTATTATATATATATATCTATATATATAGCACTCCTTTCAAATAATGATTAAATATTTATTTTTCCTTTTCTGCATTTTCTTCTGTCCCTTAATATATAGGTTGAAGAGATAGTCTTAAACTGTATGTTTATATTTTTTATTGAAAATAGTTTCTTCTTTCATAAAACACACATCAACGCAGAAGGCAACAGTTTTCACTATCTCCACTACTAAAAAGCCCCACTCTCTCTCCTAAATCCAGTCCTCTTGTTCCCTTCAGAACAGAGTTGGCCACCCAGATAATAAAGCCAACAGACAAAACAAGCAAGATAGAATAAGGCAAGAGCTTTTTATTAATGTTTCTTAAAGCAAAATGAGTAAAAAAAAAATGTGTTTTAAAATCATGAAGTAAGAATGTATATTTTGACATTATATTATTACCATAGTATTGGCTATTATGTTATCATTTCTTATTATAAAATAGTTATTATGTGCTATACAATTGTCTGTAACATTTCTTATTAAAGTATAATTCAATATAATGCAGAAATGCTTGAGGATTATATATGCTAAGCAATCAGGTTTGATAAATAGATACTAAGGTATAAATATTCATTATCTTATTAGGTTCACTTAATTAGGAGGCAATGTTCACCAATGAATAAAATATTCATCATAAGTTTAATTTGTTGATAGGTGAATATACCCCTATTGCCTGTGGTTATTCTTACCAATGTGACTTTCTACAGTTCAACGTATGGTGTTTCATTTGCTTGAGTTTGTTTATTAATAACATGTATGACAGAAACTTTTATTTCCCATCTCAGGGATATCTTGATTATTTGTAATTTTGGTTGATTATGAATAAAACTCTATTGTAGCTTTAATAAGACCCTTTTGGATAGTCTTTCATTTCTTTTGGGTCATTTGTAAGGAAGCCTGGTTTCCATATGTAATGGTGGATACATACTTACCACTTAAGAAACTGAAACTTAGTTTTCTTGAATGATTATAATTTTTGTTGTATATTGAGATATTTTGAGTAATATTCAATAAAGTACTCATAATTTTCCTAAAACCAATTTTAGAATACAATGGATGAATAAGAATCAATGATTTTTGTAGATAATTAACTAATTTTAAGTGAAATAAGAGGATAGTAAAATTATAAGGGTGAACATAGTGATTTCTAAACATTACCATTGAGCATTCACCCTCTTTAGAACAGGAATATACTTATTTCTAAGTATTACCATTGGGCATTCTCCCTCTTCAGTACAGTCATATCGAAAGGTCGATTTTCTCTCATGTGGCTCTTGACTATTAGAAATAAAGACTCCACCTTTATTAGCAGAGGATTAGACTAACATATACTAGTTCACTAATGATTATAATTAGAAATATGTTATTTTTGTTACAATTTGGAACTTTCATAAATACGAAGAAGAGTTGAGTAAATTTGTCATTATCCAGACAGAGGAAGTTTATCTAATAGTGATTCTTTAAAACATATGCTCTGTATTGTAAGCTTTCTCAGCTTACTGTCACTAAAATCGCATATCCTCATTAAGATTAAAGTTATTAGAAAAGGAGTCCTGTAGGGAAAATGTGCCTGTGTTCATTTACTTTCATAACTCAGTATTAATTTATTTCTGTTTGTTGACTATTACACACTGCACAGTGGTTAGGCATTAGGTTACAGAATATTAAATGGTTTCTGATGGCTGAGAAGTTAATTAAGGAGAGAATCAAAGAAACTTAAAGGAGTAGGCATACATTAATAATATTTTAAAGAATTATAATAAAATATTTAATAATATATAATGTATAATAAAATTTAAAAAATAAGTAAAATTAAAAACTGATATTTTAATCAAGAAGAACTTTTGATTTGTATGACAAATATTGAATAAATAATTTGGGGCAAGTTCTATGCCTGAACCAGGGAACAATTTTGTTCTTGCATGTCTGAAGTTGTGATCTTGTGAGCTATAGATATTTTTAGATCCATAAGAATTAAAATAGAGTTGGTAAAAGAAAAAAACTATCAAATACTTTCAATTATATATTACATATGCAGAAGTTAATACACTATTCAATGTTTTTTATTTGCTTATATTTTTACTGATGAAAGCTAAACATTCTTTAGTTCATTTTGTATTATTTCCTCTTTCAATACACGTTTAGAAATATGTGACATCCAACTGAATATAGGTCTTCTTCCTCTGGGTTGATAGTTCACCACCTTTACTGTCATCTTCTTAAGGGAGTTCGTTAATTAGAATAAGTAACTAAGTAACTGATAGTATTAAAGGATAGTCTGCTTCCTATTCTGAGAAGAGTAAAAATAAATATGCATGCATTTAATTAGCTTGGTATTTGCATTACTCTGACAGTCCATTTAGTTTAGTATGGAAATTTGAAATTTAGGACTATGTGTGCATGTGGGGAGATACCCTCGAAGAGATAGAGGGGTGTGGTGAGGAGTAAGTATGGGATGTGGAACAGTCAGGGAATGGGATGTACAGTGTAACATGGGAGGGAATCAGGAGGACGTCCATGAAGATTCGCAGTGTGTGATCCTTAGAATACAGAAGAGATGGTGGAGTCAACAGCTGAAAAGAGAAAATGTATACTAATCAATGTAAGGCAGTTTACTTTGCCAAATTAACTCTTACAATGTAAATTAAACTTTTCTGAGGATGATACTTCAGCATTTTGTCAACTTATTCTCCATGATTTATATGCCACAATCACAATTTCTTAGATATATGAAGACTTCAAAAACCATCAGAGATATTAAGAATAAAAATAACAGACTATCACGCTGACATCACACAGAACTATACCTTACATGATAGAATTTTAATGTTAATGTAGGCCTTTTCAGCAAATAAGACTTTAACAGAAGTCAGTCCTAATTATAGTTGGTGGCAGTCATATAAGACAAGCTGTCATTATATTATTAAAAGTGAAATTTTGGAAAGTATAAAATATAAGATAAAGTATCAGTGGTTTTTAAATGTAGGTTAGAAAGTGTGGTAATAATGCTTAATGGAAAGGAGAATAGGTTGATAGGAATTATTCAGCCTCAGAAACACAGGGAATCAAGAGATTTCAGATAGAAACATTCTCAGTGGTCAGTGGTTTAACTGTGTTAGAGTCAGAAGAAAAACAAGCCATGGTGGTGCAGAAATGTGTTTGGAGAAAAATTGCCCTCAAATCTCAAATTTTATGTAAATATTTTATTTTTACATGTGAAGAATGTAAATACAAAGAGTACTGGTGAAATCACAGAGTATTCATAAAAATCAAACACAAAAAGAAGATAATGAGTTAGGCTGGAAAGAAAAACAATACTTAGAGGGGATGGTGATCTGAGGAGAGGAAGCCAGAAGACAGTGAACTCATTGAAATGCTTAAAAGAAATCCCTGAACTTCAGATCTTATTCTAAAAATATTCTTCAATTTGAAGATGAAAGAGAGAGATTTTCAATTTAAAAGCTATTGGAATGTGAGGAGCAGGTCTGCACCCCAGAAATCTTAAAGAAAAAATTTAATGTAAAAGAATATATAATGAATACAAACTTTGATGTATACAGAGCAAAAAGATTAGCGGATGTGATAGCAACTTACATATTTAAATATTGCCTTGACATTTTTGGCAGTCACGTAAAGACATTGAAATTCCTGTTTTTGATTTGAGTGCCAAACAATCTACATATAAACAGAAATGAATGTGATCAGACTTAAAACTAGGACCACATTTAGGCAGCAAACACATCAAGGGTTGTTATTTGAGTTTCCTTGTGGCTTTAGTGATGTGGGAGGGTAAGGAAGGAAGAATGGAATTTGGAGGCCAGTTTAGAAAACCTGTATCCTGCAAGAATAGACTGTGAGATGTAGCTCAGTGGTAAAACGGTTGGAAACAGAATAAACCACATCAGGACCAAAATATTTACAAAATTTATATTTTATCAAAGCTATATCATCTAGAATAAAGGGAAAAAAGGGAAAATATTTGAATGCATGCTTCATAGAAAATGCTTGTGTATAAGTTGATACAATGAATTGTCAAGAAAATAAGAATTGGAAGTTTACTAAGAACACTATACACAAGTTGAAAGGCGGAATCTAGAATAACATCACAATTGCTTGTAGACAGAGTGGTAACATAAGTAAGTGATTATGAATCATAAGATTAGTGTCATTTTCTTATGAAACTGTCGCAATGAAAAACTTTCCTAGGTAGGTATGTGTCAACCGAAAGACTTGCCCATGAATTTCCACAGCACCTTAATTGATGATTCTAAACTGGAAGTGACAATCACTATTCCATGAGGATCAACAATTTACATGTTAAAATAATCACATAGATTGAAAATATTCCTAATAAATGCAACATCTCATAGACAGATTTCAGAAACACGTGACTTAAGGAAAGGAATTGGACATCCGAGAATGTGCACTTATATGAGGTTTTAAAATACTGTCTGGACAAATGGATGTTTGCCATGAGGAATATTCAGGAGGACACCAAGAATGAGGCAAGGAAACTTTCTGGGTAATGAATGTGTTCCTATGTTGGTGGGGATGCTTGTCACCAGATGCCAGTTCCTGTTAATAACCGTTCACTCGTTCAGTTATAATTTTAATATTTCTTTTAAAAAGGGGAAAACAAATAAGATAGTCAACATTGTAGGTACAGAGCTGTGAAACTTTCACTGCTTTAAGACATGCAGCAATAGCTAACATGAACATGTATTTTTTCCTCAGTTATGTGTTGGACTGAGTCAGCTCAGAGCCTCAGGTGACTGTATTACTTATTTTTAAGTAGACACAATACCTTCTCTTGAGGCTTCAAAGTCCCTATGCCTTACTTTTGCAGGAATATGGGTATATAATATTACCAATGTGTTAAAGCTAGTTCAGATGAACACACACTCATATCGTGGGATAAGTGGGTTCTCTCTGTGCACTTCACTGAAAGGAGGGAAGCACTGAGGTGTGTCTTTGGCTCACAATGACAGCTATGCACAAGAAGGCTGAGAGGTTTGAGAAAAGTCTGAAGCCATGTCTGATCTCACTGGGATTAACTGAGGTTGTACATTCAGATAACCTTTTCAGCAGTAAATTGGCAAGCTGGACTACTCCTAGGAAGTCAGTCTACTGTACAGCAATGACCTATATTTATTTTGAGAGTTACTATTGTCCTAGTTTGAGCCTAGATCCACATATGAATAAAAAATGAAAAAATTATGTATAATGACCTATTTTCTTTCCTTATTTTGGGACTTACAATGGCTTTTGTAATGTTTTAGATATAATGTCAAGGGCTTAATGGTTTATTTGGTTTTGATGTCAAAAAGTACTAATATATAGCTCAGATGGGCCCAAACCTCTACAGTTTCAGGGATTAAAAGTATGTGCTAATGTGCCCAAAGAAATGTCATTTTTAGGTACATGCTAAGTTTTCACCTGAGGATACTGGTGAACTTTTACTCCAAGTTCAGTGTGCATGTACCAAGGAAAGGATGCCAATTTCCTAGTGTAACTTAACTTATAAAGTTAATATGAATTAACTAGGAGTAAAATCTTAGTTGAAATGTGGTACTTCATCTTTGGGGTTATTTTGTGACGTATAAGTTCTTCTTTTCAAAGAAAATACACAAAAGCTTGGATTACCCACGGTACAATCCACAGATCACATGAAGCTCAAGAAGAAGGATGACCAAAGTGCAGATGCTTCAGTTCTACTTAAAACGGGGAGCAAAAATATTCACAGGAAGGGATATGGAGAGAAAGTGTGGAGCAGAGACTGAAGGAATGGCCATTTAGAGCCTGCCACACCTGTGGTTCCAGGCCATATACATACAGACACCAAACCCAGACAATTATTAATGATGCCAAGAAGTGCATGCTTACAGGGGCCTGATGTAACTGTCTCCTGAGAGGCTCTGCCAGAGCATGGCAAATACAGAGGTGGATGCTCACAGCCAGCCACTGAACTCAGAACATGGTCTCCATTGGAGGAGTTAGAGAAAGGATTGAAGAAGCTGAAGGGGCTTACAACCCCATAAGAACAACAATACCTCAACTGAGCTCTCAGGGACTAAACTACTACCTACAGAGTACACATGGGCTGAACTATGTAGCCGAGGATGACCTTCTTGGGCACCAAACAGAGGATTAGCCCTTGGTCCTGCCAAGGCTGAACTCCCCAATGTAGGGGAATGTCAGGACAGGGAGGCGGGAAGGGGTGGGTTGTTGGATTGGGGAGGGAGGTACGATAGGGGGTTTATGGATGGGAAACCAGGAAAGGGAATAACATTTCAAATCTAAATAAAAAATATCCCATAAAAAAGAAAATACACTTTAAATACTCAAAGTGAGATTTTAAATCTCAAATTAAGTCCTACATGTTTTCTTTATTTTACTGAGATATTTATCAAGTTACTATTAGAGTAATTTAGAAACCAAATAAGCTTTCCCACTTTCATGATTAGTGGATAGCTAAAATTCAAAATTTCAAGTCATCCGTACGCTTTGAATTTTCCCTATTTCTAAAAACTGCAAATGTATAAAGATGTAAATATGATTATTTCATCTTGTTAAATTATATAACAGATAAAAAGCCATTTGACACAAGCCACTTATGAACAATTGTGTAATAAGTAAAAGGTTACATTCTTTTTCAGTAGCTCCAAATGATTTCATGTGGAAAGGCTTTTAGTTTTTTGAATAATTGCTTTCATTTAAAAAATGATGTCAAAAATCATTCATTGATGGAAAACAAATATCTAGCTAATTTTCATGGTTTAAATTCAAAAAGTCTTTTAACTGAAAAAACCCAATTTCCATATATAAAATTCACATTTTAAAGTGTACAGTATGCATAGTTTTAAAAACGAGCCTGAGAAGCTATCATTGCTCTGAAAATGATCGTAGCCCTCCTCAGCCTCCTCCCATCACACATCCCTGCCCTCCATTGTGGTTTTTCAGTCTCCTATGGGCTGTCTCTCTCAGACAGACCTTTCGAGCCTTTGTTTCATGTGGTCATTATGGGAAATCAGATGCTGATGCTGAGCACCAAGCCCCTGACCTCATGTGTGTTATGCAAGTGCCCACCATCAGCTACACATTAGCCATGGCACTAATGGAAAAGGGACCGCATATCCAGTGTGTGGATGAGAAACTTACTAAAGTACTAAGGCAGGTGTAGATAACAGTAAAATGAAAAGAAAGTAAAACCAAGAATGTTACTGTTGTGAAGAAAAAAATACTCATGAAAGCTTGCAGACATTTTTCATAGTGAAATAATCGTTGTTTAAACTATCCGTATAGGAGCAGCATTTGGTTCATGGTCAAGGCTTATGGAGGGAAGAAAGAAGCAGCAACAATTTCTTTACCAAAGAAAGCATCCGTGAATAAAGACTCCACTGTGGGAACCCAATGGTGTTGCTCATAAGCCATGCATGGGATGATCATAGAATTTAGCCAGAACGTAATACAGTGAAATCCCTTCAAACACCTTGCCTTTTGCTCTGGTTTGTTTGGTATATCCATAGATAAGGTGGTTTTCAGCATTCAATAATATTAAACAATATAGTAGCCACTGCCAAATTTGATTTTGTAATCTCAGCAGCATTTTGATATAAATATTGACAACGTATCAGTAAAATTATTTAAAGTCCTGTAGTACTTAAGGCTTGTTTTGCTATAAATTGAGATTATTACTGTATAAATGAGATGCATAATGATTAGACCTACAAGTTGTAATTACCATTTATTGATGACTAGTTATTATTTAATGAGTACTCTGTCACTGAGAAACATATTTTTGTTGTTGTTTATGCCATTCTCTACAAAGTAAGAAGATGCATTCTATAATTAATTTTAAATGAGTAATAATGTTAGTAAGACAGTAATTTATTGATACATGGTAGTAATTTACATGTTAATAATTTACTGAATATTAAATTACTAAAATTGCAGCTTAGATTTACTCCAAGTGGCCGAGACAAAGGATGAAGGTTATGTAGGAAAGAAAAAGAGTAGTTTTGATGGGTATAATTCAGTTTAAGAGTGTTATAGTTAAGAACAGAGAGTAGTTTTGAAGGGTATAGTTCAGTTTAAGGGTGTTTGTTCTACCCAACAAAATCGTCTTTGTTGTAAGAACCCTCTTTATTTGAATTCACAGTTTATTCTTCTATATTGCAAACAGTTTAGCATTTTAAATTGTAATTTTTTCATGAGTAAGTAAATGTGAATTACAGTTACAAAATCATTTTTACAACAAAAATTTATAAATTTATTAATTAATTAAGTTCTCTAGGTTTTTTGTTATATATTAACTTTAAAATACATGTATTTCCTTTGCAATTCTGTTCCATGATTGACATATGAATATGTACTTAAGTATTTATGTTTCCTCTCTGTTTTTCTCTGCTCTTCTTTTCTCCTCCTCCTCTTCCTCTCCCTCCTTCCCCTCCCCCTCCTCTTCCTCCTCTCCCTCCTCCTTCTCCTCCTCCTTTCATCCTTTTCCTCCTCCTCCTTTTTCTTCTTTCCAGTAGCTCCCCTTGTGTTTGGTTTCTCTAAAAATTTCTCAGAATTAGGGAAGCATGAATGTGTCTGAGTTCTTACAGGACCTGTCTTATACATTGTGCTGTGACATGGACAATAGAGTGGATGTAAAAACTCTGTGCGGAAAAGTTTGATTTCCAAGGAAGAAAGATTAGAAAATGCTGTTGACATTTTAAGATATGAGTGGTTTAGATAACTGTGTGTGTTTAGAGAACTATCTGCATGTCTTTCTGCTCCAGTTGGATATATAATAATTATGTTTGACCTTTGTGCTGTCGTGTATCATCCTTACCATATTTCAAATCACAGAACTCTTCAAGCTCCTATTTTCAATCCAGCAAATGTTAATTAAAAACAATTTTCTTCTTTCTAAGTCTAATTCCCTTCAGTATTCTATTATAGTGACAGAAAGCTAACACAAGATGTCAACTTGACACGTTTCTCTGCTGGTGTATCTTCTCCCTCCTTGCCTGCCTTCCCATCTTCCAATCTTTACAGTAGCTGCAGAAGTTTGTTTGAAGTTTTGACCATTGTTGACATCTCTTCTCTTCGGTGAGACAAATCCACAGTGATGTATACCTCTGTGCCAGTCAATAAAGATTAGCAGTTCTTTTAAAGAAGGAGTGAAGCATTCACATTTTGATCATCCGTCTTGAGTTTCATTTGTTCTAGGCATCTAGGGTAATTCAAGCATTTGGGCTAATAGCCACTTATCAATGAGTGCATACCATGTGTGTTTTTCTGTGATTGGGTTACCTCACTCAGGATGATATTTTCCAGTTCCCTCCATTTGACTACGAATTTCATAAAGTCATTGTTTTTGATAGCTGAGTAATATTCCATTGTGTAGATGTACCACATTTTCTGTATCCATTCCTCTGTTGAAGGGCATCTGGGTTCTTTCCAGCTTCTGGCTATTATAAATAAGGCTGTGATGAACATAGTGGAGCATGTGTCTTTTTTATATGTTGGGGCATCTTTTGGGTATATGCCCAAGAGAGGTATAGCTGGATCCTCCATTGTATTCAGTTAACAGTTATTAATCTCTTACCTGCACATAGAAAAACAATGGTATGTTGTCAAGGTGGTGATACATTAAATGTAAGTGGCTGGTTATCACCAACCCTCAAGGCCTTCCTTTATCCTGATCAAAATACCATTTCTGTAGTTTGCTTATAGAACCCAAGTAAACCTTATTGATCTTGTATCACCTTTTAGGTTGAATTGCTTAATATGTAATTAATAATATTAGTCTTTAATGTGTAATATGTAGGAAGAAGAATTTCTCTAAGGTGAGACAGTGTGAACCCAGTGTCCACCTAGTTCAATATCTGTCTCAAAAATTCTCAGCAATTATGTTCGTTTTGAAGAATTTGGGGTAGCATTTTGAAGGTAAGAGGTATTGATGTAAGTAAGAGCCATGGGGGGAAATCCTTAAGGTGTACGGACTTCGACGATGAAGTAGTTGTTCCTGCTTCATGTCATCTTCTTCATTCTGGTTAATTGAAGAAAAATTAGACAAACCGAAAAAATAAGATAGAAGATCAACGAGGTGGCCTTGCAACTCACAGTGCAAGTAAAATATTGTATTATGAGTTGTCAAGCAAGTGGAGAATAGATAGAATCTGACACTTCCATGAGCCTGTTTGTATTGTCTGCTTTCGGGATCATATGGCCTTATTGCTTAATTTAAAAGTTACATAGTAAACATTAAATTTGAGTATGAAAGCCCAATAACAGATATTTTTAGTCGTGGAAATAAAGAAAGAAATTAGAGGAGGAGAAGAAATTGATGGGGAGGAGTTAATGGAAAAATACTGTATTTGACTTTTTTTCACAGTCAGGAACTCTGGACAGTAGTATATTACAATATTGACCATCCTTTCCACTGGATATGCCTGGTCCAGGTACACGGTAGGATCTATTTGGCAAACATTTGCGGTTCTGTAGAGACCAACTTTAATCACTGACATATAAAATGATGATGCTCATCTCTGTCTTGAATGCTGATGTAAATAAATCAGTTTCTTTCTGGTGCTGTAATAGGCAAAGGTTAGTGCAGTTAATTGCCCATTTGGTTTCCTGAATGACTGTTATTTCTGACACCGTGGTAGTCCATCGTTATGGAACCTGCTTGCTTCTGTAGCATAATTGGGTGATGGTTGAGATAGACAAAGTTTGTGACAGCAAATCAATAGAATACACACATTTTTGGTTTTATTAATATTAATAATATTGTTTTAGTAGTAGCGCTAAGTGGAAAAGATTAATCCCAGCTAATGAGTTATGTAAGAGACTATTAATGAGTGTAGTAGTTTGATTCCCTTGTGACATCCAAGAGAACCCAGAAGTCTCAGTAGAATGAGCAGAACAGTACATGCCACAGAATAGCAGAGGTAAGAAGTAAAGCTCAGTAGTGCTGAAGTCAGCAGCATGGGCTAACATGACAGGTGATTGTGCAGTGTCTGACACTGAAAAATATGAACACATTTAGTTCTATCTCAAAACCGCAAACCATATTGTCAGAAGGTGTACTGCATCAAACGCATCAAATAAGCCAGCAAGCAAATGACAAACCTATGGTTGAGTTACTAGAAGATCGAGTGTTTGAAAACCAGGGCATGCTATTGCACAGAAGGTACTGGTCGACAAGAAGATAGAGTGTTTGAAAACTAGGGCATCCTATTGCACAGTAGGTACCATTCCCATTTCTATTTTGTTTTTAAGAACAGTTAAAATTTTCAATGACACTAATTTATCATCTACTTTTAGTTATAACTACTTTTCTAAACATGCTTAGGTTTTCAGGCTTCCTTTATTAAGAGATAAAACAGAAAATATGCAATTTTCTTCTGGCTAAAATGCAAGCCCAGTTTAGTCTGCAAGTGTGATGGTTGATGTCACACTCACAACTTGTTGAGCTCCGTTATGATAACCTGAGGCCAGGTGTCTGGGCAGCTGTCTCAAGCTCCTATCCCCTTCTCTTTCCTGCAAGGAGAAGTACTACTCTTAAACTATGAGCAGAATAAAACCTTTTCTTTGTTGAATTGTTTCTGTGAGGTATTTTATCACAGCAACAGGAAAAGAAACCAAGACAGCATTGTCCATTGATTGTGATTGAACTATGAACAGAAGAAAGATATGTCTGTGTCTGTCAACTGTAGATAGAAAGTAAACAGGAAGTGTCTGTGTCAGTGTGAATGCAGACATAAAATGATAGCTGGCTCAATAGAAATCCATAATGGCTGCTATCAATTCTATTGTTTCAGTCAGATGTAGTTGATACCTGTGCAGTTTTAAACATGTCCACGAATAATTTTCTAATTATGTTCTTTAGTCTTTAGTTCCCAAAGGATCATGACTTCTTATTTTTCTAGTAAATATTGAGAAGAGTAGCATATTCTTATAGAAAGAAACATGCTACACAGGGGCATCAGCAGTGCCTAGACAATAAATACACCCTGACAATCACCAACACTGTTGTGTAGTTTTTAAAATATAGAGCTTATTTCAGGTTAGGTATGCACAGTCACTGTTTTATCACAGCAAACTCTGCAGTCTACTGCTTAGGGTCCAGTCTTCAGTCATTTAATTTAGCAATTGGTATAATAGAGACATGATAGCAATTTTGATGCTCTGGCATACAAACAGAGGTTTAATACTGGTAGGTATTCCTTTTCCTTGATTTTTCAGATTTTTCTGCAGTCTACGAATTGGTTAGAAAAGAAAGAGTTTATGTCCTTTCTTATTTGAATATTTGGAACGTATTCTCAAATGTTAAGGTGACACAGACCATACAGAAAAAAGAATAATTTTCGGTGTGTTTTAGATCTTTATGTAGAAGAGACCCATCTTAAAGATCATGTGTGTTTCTGAGTTATGACTACAAATGAAAGAATGGAAAAATGTGTTTCTACTCCTATGGCAAAGTGCAACTCAATTACTTTGTCAGAGCATGTTGTCCAATGACTGATCACAACTTTAAAAAGTATCCCTTAAAATCATATGAAAGTCTAGGTTCATAGAATCATTCCTGTCATCAGGATGTTTACACTGTAAGAATCAAATTTCAAAGAGGAGTTGGGGAGAAGGATCAGGTCATACCAGGTTTGAAGAAGTTGTTATCTGCAAGTTGCAGAAAAGGTTATGTTCACAGGAGGCAATCAGAAAGTATTTTGTTTTGTTTTTGTTTTGTTTTGTTTTTATGTATTTTTCATAAACTGTAATTTGTTAAAGTCATATATATACATATATATATACATATATATTACTTTATCGATATCAGTTCAGTTTCTGTTGAGTGTTTGTTACTGTAAAAAATGACTTCATTTTTTTTATTTTTATTCACTTTATATCCCAATCAGTGTCCCCCATCCTGGTGATGCCCTCCCACAGTCCTTCCCCTTCCACCATCCTTCTCCTTCTCCTGTGATGGAGTAGAATCCCCCTCGTCCCGATTATCCTCCATCCTAACCTGGCACATCAGGTCTCTGTGGGTCTAGGTGCATCTTCTCCAACTGAGACAAGACAAGCCAACCCAGCTAGAAGAAGATATCCTGCAGACAGGCAAAAGCTTTTGGGACAGCCTCTGGCTGAAATCAGAAGTCCAGCCCTACTCTCTAGTCAGCTCAGTCATTGACTGACCAGGTTTTATTCACATATCAAATCATAAATGGGGAGCAACATTGACATAGGAGATTCTTAGAAAAACAATTACAATGCCCTCTCTCACTACAACCAGATAGGGGACAGAATAATCAGCATTTGAATAATAAAGAGATGATCTTTAAACAGTGCAAAAGAGCATTATGCCCACACTCCTTTCTTAGCACTCTTCTGGTACCTGCTACTCTGTCTCTTTGGATTGCTTATATTCTAAGTGGGTGAAATAATGAGAACTGTAGCTTGGATTTCTATTTTCTTGACAGTAAGGCTGGCCATTTCTTCATGTTTATTTATCACGTGCATTCCTCAGTGAGGGCTATCTACATATCCTATGTAGATTTACTTCTGTTTGTGGTATTGTGTCTTTTGGTCTTTGTGTGCTTTATGTTTGTGTCAGTACCGCACAGTTTTGGGGACTCTAGCTTTGTCCTATGCTTTGAAATTGGGTAGCTGGTTGCACTTGTTCCTTTTGCTCAGGATCATTTTACTGATATAGGGCATGTTGTGCTTCCACATGAATGTTAGGGATTATTGAAATTTACCTGAGATATGAAATTGCTATTTTGTATTGTTTATTTTGAGCCCATACATTATGTCAAGGGATGTGGAAATTTTAGTACAAATTTTTCCAGTCTACAGGCAGGGGATACCTATCTGCTTGTGTCTGTATGTGCTCACCGCAATTACTCCTTAGTGTTCAATAGATTTTCCCATCTTAGGAATTTATATTCATAGGTATTCCATGCTATTTTGTACCTATAGTAACCTGATTTCTTATTTGGGTTGTCTGCTATTATTAGCATAACAAAACACTGATTTTCTTTGTGAATAGTTTTGCTCCCTACTACTGAATTTATCAGTGTTCTGTGTTCTGTGCTGACTTATTTACACATGTAATGTAATATCATGCATATTTATACTGGCAAGTATGTCCTACTCATTTTTAAATTTGATTTGCTCTTACTTTCTCTCACTAATGTTCTCCTCAGGAAAAATCCCTACTGAATACTTTTGGGCGAACCTACAATTTATTTTCATATTATCTCTGGGAAATTCACAAGTAGTGATTTTGAGTCTCATGTGTTTTAAGTAGAGATATGTGTCCTGCTTGGCATTCTTTGTTATTGCTGTTTTGTGGTGGTGGTGGTCATGGTGCTGTTTGCTTTAACCTAAGTAAGAGTCCTGGTTATTCTTCTTGTTTCTATAATAAAATATCTACCAACAGCAACTGAAGGAAGACAAAATAATCTGTTGTTCCTGATAGTAGGGAAGTCAAGGTGGCAGGAACTTGAAGCAGTCATTCACTGTCAGTAGTAGAGATTTTGCGTGTCAATGCTTGTCCCAGTGCACTTGCTCCTTCTTTGCATAGCTTAGAAGCCAAGTCCAATGAACGGAGATATCCAGCATGTGCCCTCTACCACTTCAATTTACATAATGAGAGCAACTGCCCACAGAGTTGTCTGGAGGTTATTCTTTATTGAAGCTCTTTTTACAGAATTTTTCAAGTTGGTAATTAACCTAATTATCGCTGGAGATATATCATAACTTCACTTTGTGTCACTTTAGTTTTTGTTATTTTCTAGTGACATTTTTTGCCTTCCATTAACTTTCATTAAATCCAGACCTTGTTTAAAAGCCAATAGGAGTTATATCAGATAGAGTTTCAGCTTAGTAAATTAGTTTATGACAATTCACTTCAAGCACAGCACTTTTATCAGTTCTTCAGTTTAATCCTCATGAAAACCTCTGTGGTCCTTAACTAATCTCATGCTTCCTTATGCATCATTGAATTGTTTACTAACATGTTTTTCTTATTCATATTTATATTCTTAGTTTGATTAAAACTGCAAAACTGTCTTTAGATGGATATAACAATTTGTATAGTACATTGCTGAAGTTGACTGTTAAGCCATTTCATTCTCTGGTCTGATTTTGACCAGTGAAATATTACAGTGGTATGACAAGCTACATTATGATGCTGTGAAACCTTCAACCCAGGCTAAGTGGAAGTCCAGTCACCTAGGTTGAGATCATCTGTGCTAGACTATTTGTAGGAGCAGCAGTCGGGCTTACTATATCATAGGTAGCTTGCAAAATATCAATTCTAATCTTCTAGGAAAAGACAAGCCAAAAGTATAAAAATGTTGTGCTAACCTAACAGGAGAAAATACACAGCAATAACATGACTTCAAATGGTTTGAGCAGAGAAAAATGTTGATGGCTTAGAACACTATTGTTCTTTTACTCTGAAAGGTGTCAAGGTCCAAAGCCATTTCTTGAATTTGTTGTCAAGTTTGTACCATAGTAATGTATGGGGTTTAGAGTGTCAGGAGAGAAATCTCTTCCTGTAGTCTGTGTTAGCAGTTCTCTCTGTCTTAAACCACAAAGGTTTCTTCTCTGTGATCGCTGTCCATTCAAATATAGAACTTTTATTTATTATCTTTTTCCATTTGCTTCATTTTTATTTAAGAAAAGAGTTAAAGAAGATATCAAAAAATATTAATTATCTAACAACTGAAAATAATCACATTATTCTCATTGGAAGTAACTTCTAGACAAGTCAAGTTTTTGTTTAGGAGGACAGACTTTGGAGATAAATGGTAAAAATTTGAACCCGGTTCTTGTTCTCATGAGGAAAACTCTTTTGAGCATCTCTTTATCCTGACTGCCTTCTGCTTTGCAGGTGTTAGAATGTGGATCCTAATATTCCTTCTGTGAGACAGGTAGGAGGATCACATGTTTAATACACAGAAAAGTGTTAGTGTAGTCACTCCAACATATGTTCTCTGTTATTCTTAACCATACAATTTTATAAATAGACTCATGACAAATGCATCGTCAATAAAGCTGCATTAAGCAACTTAAAAATACTATTGCAAATATCAGGAAATTTATTTATCTATAGACTGTCCTGTTATTTATTTAGTAATGGTAGAGAGCCACTTGCTATATTCCAATTTAACTTTTTAAATAATAGTAGGGTAGATTACTAGTCTATACTGTACTTTATTTGATTGGACTGCTTAGTAATAAATGATAAGGATTCTTGTTATTATAATCTCATAAAAAAAGACCTCACTGCTGAGCCTTATCCCTAAGTATATGTACATCTCCCTACCACATTACTAGAAATTTCTGGGTAGAAATGTAAGTAGATTCTAAAGGCTTTAACCACTTCCTGACTAATTACCACTCAGAAAGATCCTGTTATTATTAGTGACTTCCATAATGAATGGAATCAGAAGACAAAGCCTTTGAGAGAGTATAGCTCCCTGGGTGAAAATACTCTGAGGGTAAGTTCATTTCAAACAAACAAAAACCTGGTATCAGAAAACTAGAATATGTAAATGAAAATATGAGAATAAATCAATACATTAAACATTAAAAAATTCCTGACTGAGGTTAATTATTTTGGTAAGTGTGTAGCAAGTGGAGCCCTAGAATACTAGATGTTAGAGTCCATGCTGGTTTCTAAACCTTGTTAGCATTGCCTCATGTGGTGTTCTTAGGTAAGTAATTGTCCACATAGTTTAATATGTCACAAGTAGAGAATCTGGCTATTTGCCTGGCTTACAGGTTTAGCACCGTTAGTTCTTTTCACATTCATTATCAAGGGCCAAAATATCTTGTGGATTTATATTCTTGCTGAAATTTCCAATTATGCCTTAAAGAATAATATTAGGAAAAGGAAAGAGGAAAACAATGTTCTTTTCTTGGAAAAATGTCTTATCTGCCTCTTTCTTTTGTAGTTTCCCTTAATTGATCAATCAGAATTATGGATTATTTTCCATGTGAATTTTTAAAAACACCTTTTTACCCCATGCGAGATATGACACATACAGTAGTTAACTCTGTGGGCCAAGTAGAGCCCCCATTGATCAAACTACTTTATAAGAAGGGATATTTAAAGTGATACAGCATTTACCATTTACCATCAGATTTTAAAGGATAATAGAAAAAGTTTTCCCACTTCATATTGTCTTGATGCAATTTAAAATTATAAATCTGATCATAAACATAAATTACAGTTATACTTTAAATCACCTAGAAAGAAGGTTCCTTGTGTTGATTTTGTCAATATGCAATAAAACTAAATATCCATATAATATGGTCCATTGTTATGTAATGCAACTAGAACAATGGCCGGCTTATGCAGTGATGTAACATACTGGTTAGGTCCTGAAGTCCCTTCCCCCTTTATTCTCCTTGGCTTGGTTTGTTCAGCTTTCTATTCCCTGGGCAGTTATAAAGCACCAGTGTCTTCATCAATAAAACAGACTTGTAAATGGTGCTCTTAGGCGTCACTTTTGCTTTCTCTCACTTGTATGAGGGTTGGGATAGCACTATTAGACAAGACGTAGTCAATAATGAAAGGAAAAGAAATAAGGCCAGCTTTCCGTCAGTAGCATGTGTTTCTTTCCACACACAGTTCTTCCTACTATGGTATCCAGAGAGGTGAAAAGAATCCCTCTCTCCATAATATCTCCACAGAGACAACAGCTAGAACCAAAAAGAAGGCAGAATCACAAGTGGGCTGTTCCTGAAGCTGCAGGCTCTATGCATTATCTGAAGAATATAAAGGAGATTGCCAGACTAAGAATCCTGGCTGTGGGCTGGGGATTTAGCTCAGTGGTAGAGCGCTTACCTAGGAAGCGCAAGGCCCTGGGTTCGGTCCCCAGCTCCGAAAAAAAGAATCAAAAAAAAAAAAAAAGAATCCTGGCTGCTGCCTGGAAGATAGACAAATGGAAGGTTACTCGACAGTAATTCTGTATATTAATTCTGAGGTATACAAGTCTTCCTGAGTCTTCTACTGATCTTCTGACTAGTTTTTTTTCAAATTATCCCTCTGTATGTATTTCTTAGTTTGTACGGTAAGGATGATAGTCCAAGAGAGAAGAACTTTTATGTTGAATGGACAAATGTAAAAGGACAGTCCATGACAATAAATCACAGCGGAGTGTAAAAAGATTTCCCACTGCACGCTTCTCTGGTAACATGTGGAAATGGGCTTTCAGAAGAATTGTCTAGCACAGGTACAGTGAAGTCAGAGGGCATGTCTCTTGACTCAAGCAAAGGCAAACATGTCATTTGTAGTTGGCAGAACTCCTGATAGATGGAACATGGAAATGAAACTTCCCTCATCTCTTACACCTTGCTGCCTGACCTTAGCATGCAGCAAATGGACCGAGGCAGAATACAGAGTTCACCTTACCCACTTAAAGCCCTTGCAAAAGCTTCAGCTGTTATCGAAAGGGCTACTGTGCTTGGCTCTCACAAGCTTCGATCTTTAACTATGCAGCCCATCCCAGTTCCTGTGCCAGAATGAACTGTTAGCACACGAGCACAGGTACTTCACAGGGTGTATCTGTTTGATGTCTTTGTGTATTTGTTTAATTGATCAGTTGTTTATAAATCACAACGTTTAGATTTTTTTTAGTTTTCTTTTGTTTTTTATTTAATGATTTGTTTAGCTATCCAATGCTATGGTGAGACTTATGAACTTGTCAGTGAGACTTTTTAAAAAGCATCTCAAACATTTTAATATAAACTTAATGATGATTTAAAGGATCCTAGTGAGTTAATTATTATGTGGGATTTCAGTACACATTTCATTTAATAATGAATCTTCCTTAAATCTTCATTATGTAAGTTACCTGATTGAGTGATGCTTATGATATATGTTATGAGGAAAGATAGATTGGAATTTTCCATCTTATCGACTAGTAGAATTTTGCATTTTACAGGAACTTTTTTTTGAAGACATAGAAGAAAGCTGTAGCTGGTGTTTTTGTTTTGTTTTGTTTTGTTTTGTTTGTTTTTTTGGCCATATTGAAAGAGTGGTACCGAAGAATACAATTTGACCACCCATTTGACAAGGTGTGGACCTGCTCTAACTGAGAGGATTTGATAGTCTGAGATTACATTTTAGATGATATAACAGCTTTCACAATTGAGTACATAAACTTGTTGCTATAGAGAGGATATTTGAAAGTTTAACATAAAGAAATTATTTTAGGACAGAAAAGCTAGCCACATTGGCTTTTAACAAACAGATATTGTGAATGTTGCTATTACTATTAACCCTGAGATTCTGGTGAGAAAACCAATTCCATCATTTAAGCCAATTTAGAAGAAAGCTTTTAATTAAATATGGACTAGGATGGGTTTTGCTTAGGACCACTACTTGGAATTTCCAGCTGAGTGGCCCCAAACACCTTTTGCAGAGTCTTAAATGCACCAACCCATAAGGCCACCATACTTTCCCATGAGGCTTCTTTGTTTTCCAAGAACTATAATTCCCATCATTCTAGGGTTGAGAAGGTGGAGTTATAGGTTAACTTCGGGTTGTATGTTACTTACCTGTTATTATACTCAAATCCATACACATTTACATGTATGGGTAGAGTCGAGTGCTTGTATGTGTGTGAGTGTGAGCGCATGCATGCGTCTGTGTATGTGGCCATAGTATTTGTCTTGAAGGAGTCATTTCTATACTTGAACACTGTGGGTTTAAGAAATTGAACTCAAATCACTGAATTGGGCATCAGTCAACTTTACCCATTGAATCATCTCATTACCTCTAAACATTTTAATATGATTATATAAGAAAGTTCTTGCCTTGTGAATTCAAAGAATGACCACAACTCTTGTTTTTGTTTTTGTTTTGTTGTTGTTGCTTGTTTATAGTTATCTGTTTCCATTCTGTTGCTAGAATCTAAGCAAGCACGCATTGGTGAATGAGCTGGCTGAGGAGTGTTCATTCTCTCATAATCAGAGTCTGCAAGTACTTCGGAAGGTGCAACCTGGAAAATAAAGTATTTCTTGTCTCTTAGAAGATAACTCTGGTTTTTGAATATGTACCATGCCAATAGCTTGAGATCAGAAATGTATTATTCTGGATGTATTTTTCAAGTTTTACAGTATTTGCATTACAGAGTGAAATATTTGGGGAGGTGATACAAATCTAAACACAAAATTTATTCCTTTCATACATACCTTTGACACACAAAATGAAAAATCTCATAACTTTCTGCAAAGAAAGTATTTATGAATATTCTAGCATTAGAACGTAAAAGGTCCTCTGTCAACAGTCCTTTACATCACTGTAATTTCCAATTCTAAGTTTTGCCAGCAGGGAGTGATAATCTTCTTATACATGTTTTCATGTAAGTACTGAACAGTAAATATATTTATATATTCTATATATACATTCTCATATTCTCCTGTAATTATACACAGAAGTAGATAAATGGACACACACATGCGCGCACACGCACACACACACACACACACACACGCAGAGAGAGAGAGAGAGAGAGAGAGAGAGAGAGAGAGAGAGAGAGAGAGAGAGAGAGATGTTCTGGGTAACCAAGCAGCATAAAGGCATGTGTATGGTGTGAAGAATCTGTGTGAGTCTGAAAACAGATGTTAGTACAGAAAAGAAAGTGTTCTCTCCATCATGTATATATGATAACAAGCATTGAATGGCTGCATTTGTGTGTGTGCTCCGTCAAATGAACTCACGCGTGTAGTATAGTCTTGTACTTGTGTCATGATGGTGCACACAAAGTTCCCGATTTCAGAATAGTTTCAACTTGTATATTCTTAACTTCTTTATTTCTCTGGCTGGTTACTTTGTTATTTGCAAATTACATTATTATTCATTGTTATAGCTTCATAATTCCTTTGTTCCATAACAAGATCCATGGACAGTTACTTTAACAGTATAACAGAACATCTGCAGACAGATGTTTCTATCTTGATCTGACAGACATATTTCAAATGATTTAAGAGTTTAGCTAATTCAGCCTCCATTTTAGAGAAAGTCAATATATGTTGTGCAAGCAGAGAAATTGAGACACACTTTTTATATTTGCCTAAAATCATCCAGGTCAGGACTGTAATTCAGTCACTCTGGCTACATTCTGTTCCTGGAAAAGGGAGAACATTGATTTTTTAGAATACAGAATGTTAGCTTGTTATTTAGATGCCACTAAAGTGACCACAGACTTCACTATCAGAGTGTCACACCACTGTTTAATGGAAACACTTAGACCAAGGACCCCCAGATTTTGAAAGCGTGCCATCTTGGATCAGCCCATTTCTTCTTACTGGCCATTTATGTGTATGAAGTAATTCTGCCTTCTCACTTGGCACAGGTGTCTTAGTCAAAAGCCAATTTATAGTTAGTGTAGTTCCCCCTGCCTGGGCATCGTTGTAGCACCTCAAGTTACCTGAGCAGTGTTTGAAAATCACATTGATGTAATTTCCTCCTCTACTATGTCCTCCCTGCATTCTCAATTTGATAGACGCATTTCTTTTATTATTATCAATTAGCACAGTGATGTTTAAAGAAACTCTGTAGTAGATGCTGGCGGAGATCTGACATACGAAATAGCCATTACTAGTATAGTCCATCAAGAAGTGTACAGTTTTTTATGATTGATTTTATTGCGAGGATCCTAGAATAAGGATGTTTAAGTGTACTTTTTACACTTTATATAACAAATAGCTAGTGAACTTTACTGGAGAATTTTTCTTTTTTGTTTAATCCATTGTCTTACAATATCTCTTAAATGGAAAAATGTCCATGTTATGTTTTACTTTCCTTAGAAGCTGCATTTAGGTAATTACTGGCACTAAACTTCTATAGTTTTAGTGATGGGAAATGTCTTCGGTATTTCATAGGAATGTAAAGGTATAGAGTTTAAACTTCTCCTTCAGCAGTTAACATAAGTGTACCTTCAGCAGGTTATACCTCTTCCCTGTCCTATTGGATTAGTTGGATTAGCACATCTTCTGAATCCTCTTTCCCTAAGTATGCAACACACTCAGGGCCTTGTAGTTAGCAGTAGATGCAAACACAAAAATAACTCAACAGTATTTTTGTAGACTTTGTGTCTCATAGAGCTTTTGGGGGGAAGTTTTTGTTTGTTGTACTGGTTTTTACATATTTTGATATCCAAATTTTTGGAGTGTGTGTGTGTGTGTGTGTGTGTGTGTGTGTGTTTATTTGTGTCTTCTGCTTGTTTGTTTTGAAAGGTGGGGCATAGGATTGGGGGGAGTTGGTGGAAAGATCTGGCAGATGTTGAGAGGGTGGAAAAGTGACATCAGAATATGTTGCTGTATTGTTGTCAGAATCCACTGGACAAGATGACAGACGTAGACACAGCTCAGATTTAGGTTAGATGAATTGAACCTTACTGCTAGCAGAAGGATGGCAGTCTTAGAATCAATAGAGCATGCTGAGCAGAAGTAAAGGCTTAGGGGTTTATAAGGTCGGACATTGGAAAGATGGGCATTACAATATCCATGGAATCAGCAGCTGGACAAGAAAATTGTTTTCCTCCCCATAGTTGTCTATTTTTTTCCTGCTATATAATAAGAAAAAGCTATTTCACCCCCTTTCCCAGAGTGATGATCAGATTAGCAGGTTTTACAGAAGCAAAAGCAGCTTTTGATATCTCATAGCCCATTATCCCACTCTTATCTTATTTGCAGGACACTAGGATCTCCCAGGCACTTCAGAGCAAAAGATCAGTGCTTAAGGGAAGTCAGGGTTGATATTAAGTCTCTTTTGTCATCATGGGGAAACTGGGTGCATTATGATTCAGGTCAGAGCAATCTAATGACTGAGAGAGTGCAGTCAATTTTGGGGTGGCCAAAACCGCAGAGCCATTAGGTTAGGAGTAGCTGTCATGTCCTTACAGTATGAGAACATTAGTTTTTTCAATTAGAAGAAGAAGAGAAAAGAAGAATAAGAAGAAGTGGGGGAAGAAGAATAAGAAGAGGATGAGGTAGAGTTGGAGAAGAAGAAGAGAAAGAGGAAGAGAAGAAGAGGAAAAAGAACTAAGTCCTTTCATGGATAGAATGACATGATACATAGCCCCAAGGCTTTGTGACTAAGGAACTTATTGAGAATATTGTGCCATTTAGGCAATTTCTCTCCAGGATATATACGGTTCTTCTTCCTTTTGCTTAACAAAAGCTTAACTGATTAGCTGATTAATCACCGATTAACACAGGTGCTGCTACCCAAGTGCACAATTCTCATTCCTGAATTGGGGCTGTGATTGTAACCTCTGTTCTTCTGATGACTCAGACCAGTAAGTCACAGCAGGGCCCAGACAGTGTGAGGCATCACAAGATTTTGCAGAGTGGCCTGCTAATCAGAATTTCAGAGGGCACAGGGATATCATTTTTCCTACATATTCTCATTTAGATGGCCACGAGAGCAGCATGAGGATATATGGATTAAGCAGAGATCTAAATAGCTCTGAAGATAAGGCAAGGATTGGAAACTAGAAGTGGAGTTTGATCATATATCTGAATTAAACCCACATGCTTCTTAGATGCTGTGAGACTTTTCAGGTCTTATATCTGCAACAGATAAAAGTTCCTCTTAAGGTCTTGCTGATGAGGAAGATAGTTATTGATGCCATTGGTTTGCTACTAGATAGCATTTCTGTGATGTGTTGATAAGATTTTCAATAAGCAACTCTCTATAAAACGATACCTTGTTTGCTTATTTCTGTGGTATGAATATACTCACTGTGGCCAATTTCCTTTCAGCATTTTCTAGCACTCTGTATAAAGTTTTCGAGTACCATAGCCATGTGTTCTTACAGGATAGAGCCAGGTTAAATAGCCATGTCTCCTACCCTAACTTCCTTGATCTTCTTGTTCCACTATTCATCAAGTCTCTTTCCTCTCACCTGTTTCTATCCCAATTTGATCTGCTTTATCTGGCCAATGAGTAACAAGGGTAGGGGGAAGAGTTACTTGAGGGGAAAATCCTCATCATATAAATAAATGGTTACTAATTTCGTTTGAATTCCTGTCTCTTCTGACTCTTCTCTCGGCTCAGCTCTCTGCAAACCTTTTCGTTGTCTTACTGTACAGTCTTCTCTTTCCTCCATCCGTACATCATCCTCTGTCCCTCTGTTGCCATGATCTAATTTGCTCTGCAGACCAGGCTGGCCTCAAACTCAGAGTTCCACCTGCTTCTGCTGCCCAAGTGTGGGTTTAAATTCATACCTGACCAGCACCCAGCATCACAATCTTAATTATAGTGAAATCAAAGTGGCTTCCATATTTGGAAGACAAAAGTTAATTAGAGGCACCCCAATTCAGACATTGTTATGCTATTTATATGAATATATGTGCATTTTAAGTTTCTCTCAATGTTAAAATATTTAGATGTTTGATATCTTCCTCAGCTGTGCTCAGAGATGACGTAAGGTTTCTAAATGCTGCTGACCTTTTAAATGCTAAGCATGGAATAGTGAAGTCAGATTGCTCTTACATGATGAGAAGTCTTTGGGGAGTGTGCCATTGTCATCTGGCGGTGACAACCCTGAGCATGCTGTCTCCAGTTACTATATGGAGATATATAGTGGCAGTCCCATGCCTCATTCTCATGGTGCTTATCTAGTCTCCTGTGACAAATAATTCCACTCAGCTTGTCAGTGATGACAGCTGAGACTTTTTGCTTAGATGCCTTGACAGTGCTTGTATTAAACAGCCAGTGCCATACACTCCATTAAGTTTCTGTAAAATGAACTGTCTGCTTCGTGCTGTTTTGCTGATAGTGGCAGCAGTGAGCTAATCCTCTCCAGTTGTGGATTGCTCGACTGAGTGCTTTCGCTCTCCGACAGGTAGTAGATCTCAGACTGTTAGTAGAGGGACTCCAGAGTTGATAGCCATGAGAAGCACATGTAATTCATTCTGAAGCAGATGTCTCTGAAGTAGCTGTTTACTATAAATTAGGATGCAAATATCTGCTGAAGTAGCAAAGATGGCTTTTTAGATGATGAAGTGTCTGATGTTTTTCCAAAGCACAATTATTCACAGGCTCTTGGAACAAAGGGCAAAAATGCAAGACAGGTGGATCTTTTTAAATATGTCTACATACCAGTCTTGGTATGCATACATATGAAATCATACTCAAACATGTGAACTCGCTGTTTTTTATAATGAGGAAGTATATCAACAGAATGTAATTGGGTATTTTCAATATTTTAAAGATAACAAGATCATGGATATTCTGACCCCTAGTTGTTTTCAGAAATGACAGAATATACCTGATTTGTTTGTCCCTTTAAACCTGCTCCAAGTGTCAGAAGAAAATAATGAATTCTTAACAGTAGATACCTCAAGAAAAGCAAATTACATATTTTTTAGCTTTGCAAGAAACAGGTTTTTAAAAATCCTTAATAGTCTAAAGATATTATTCTAAATCTCTTTCTGCATTTTTTGCCTGTTTTTTTGTTAAATCACTTACATAATCTATTTTGGTAAACAGCAGACATTGAGGGAGCAAGCCATCACCATTCATTGCTGCCCATATTATTATTTCAAAGTGAAGCATCAGCAGAAAGCTTTGCACAGCATTCTCTAGAAGACAGTGAGAGTGGGATATTCCAGGGAGAATAAGGTAGAGCAAGCGGACATGGTTATTTCTCTTAAAAGTGGGAAAATATACATCCTATCCTAACATCATCTGATAGAGACAGCTAGCATGGGGGGAACTGGGAACAGTCTTGTCAGTATTCACACCACCCCCTAACACTTTTCGTGTTTTTTTTTTTTTGTTTGTTTGTTTTTTTTTCCCAGAGCTGGAAAACGCTTTTTTTTTTTTTTTTTTTTTTTTTTTTTTGGAGCTGGGGACCAAACCCAGGGCCTTGCGCTTCCTAGGTAAGCGCTCTACCACTGAGCTAAATCCCCAGCCCCCTAACACTTTTACTGCTAACAAAATCAAGGATGAGTGCTTGGAGTTTTCTATAACCTTTTACAAACTGAAGTAAACTAATTTTAGCCAATGCCACATGTTAATGGAGCATGCTATGTGTGATACCCACACACATATAAATCTCTGTAATTTTAAAATCAAAGTAAACATATCTATGCCCTCTAATGTTTATTTTTTCTTCATAGTAAAATCATTTAAAATCCATTTTGTGTTATTTGTAAGGCACAGTCCACTGTTCTGGGTATAGTCACCACATCATGGACATTGTAATGGAATACCCTGCTTACATCTAAGCCTATACCTCTGGGTCAGCCTCCTGCTTCCTGGTAACATCTAATAACTCCAATTCCATTCATAGCTCATGGGAGCATCTTCCTTAGATGCCACAGAGAATGGAGCAGTTTGGGTCATTCGACTTCAGGCTAAGGTCTCGGATGCCACCCATTTTGTAGCCAGCTAATAACAAACATTGTGTTTTCAGGGCTGAATTTCATTCCACGGTGTGTACATTCTGCTTTATCCTACTTAATCATTCCTTGGTGAATTGTTCTAGCTTTGGGGTATTTAGAACAGTGATGCAGTAACCAGGCAGGGCAGTGGTCTCTTCAACGTGCTTATTTAATTTCCTTCGGTTATATACCCCAGGGAGGGGTTGCTGCATCTGATGGTAGTCATCTTTTTAATTTACTGTGGAACCTCATTATTTGTCCACAGTAGCAGTACTAATTAACATTCCCATCGGCAGTGTGTAAAGTTTCCTTATCCTGTATATTCTGACTAGACTTGACTATCTTCAGCAGTCAAATGATAGACTTCTGTTGGATGATAGACTATCTCACTGGGAAAAGATAATATCTCATTTTGACTTTGATTTGCATTTCCCAAGTGATAAGTAATGCTGAATATTTGTTCATATATCCATTGGCCATCTGTGTATCTTCTTTTAATGAATCGTATAGAAATTTAAATGTGCATTTTAAAGTCAGGATATACCTAGTGCCTTATATGAAAAGGCTTTTTTTTTCCCCTAAATAATTTAGTAAAAGAGTCCATGACTTCCATTCTTTAGAGTAGAGTACCACATGAATCTAGAGCGGATGTTACTTGAAAAGTCTGATCAGGTAAACCAAAAATGGTCTGTAGAACTTTAACCTTACCACAAGATACTATCTAATTTACGGTGCAATTGTTTAACAATACAAGGTTCATGCAAATAGAAACTAATTGTTACCTGTATGAGATGTGTTTCAGAGTATTTAGGAATTATATATAGCTTATGTAATTGGGGTCTTGGTGCTGTGCATCTAGGAAAGATTATTATTTATTAAAAACTTAGTAGGTAATGTGAGAAATATTAAAAGATCTTCTTCCTTAGTAATTTATCAAAACTCTTAGTCCCCAATTTATTTTATTTATATAACATTTGATTATTTGATAGTTTTATACAGTGTATTTTGTACATAGTCAAAATCCCCTTTCTCCCAGTCCCCTCAGATCAACCCCTTCCCTTCTCCCCATCCAACTTCATGTTCTCTGTCTTATTATTTCAAAAGCTCATTGAGTCTGGGACATAGTCAACCTACCAGAAACCATGCAGTTAAAATGAACTTCCACTCTCCCCAGATCAATCAGTAGCTTATACCTCCTGCACTCAAGTGCATGACTCTGTCCCTCCCTACCCCTCCATGATGGGACTGTATCTGGCTTGATCTCAGAGATCTCGAACGGCAGGGTATCTCTGCATCTATAAGTTCACATGTGCAACTGTTCTGTTAGGTCTTGATGACACTGCCTCATTGTACTCATCAGTCACGCCTGGCTCTTAATGATGTTTTATTTCTACTTCAACCATGATCCTGGAGGAGCAGTGATACATGTGTGACATTAGGGATTAGCATCCTGCAGTCTCTTATTCTATGCAACATGACCAGTGATGATGCCTGTTAATCATCTTCTGCAAGGAGATGCTTCTCTGATGAGGGTTGAATGATGCACTAAATTAGGGGTAAAAATCATAACTATCAGGAGTTGGTTTCATGTTATGTTGATTTAATATTTTACCAAAATAATAGTAGTAAGTTCTCCAGGCCAATCACACATCAAGCCACAGGTTTTCATCCCTACCATAGTATCAGGTATGGATTCCATCTGCTGAGTTGACCTTAAGTACAACTAAAATTTTGACACTACTGTATGAATTGGCATATCTTGCTGTATGGTTGTTATTGTAGCTCACTGGTTTCTGAGTTGGGCAACACTGAGCATTAGCATTTTCCTCCAGTAATACGCATGTGCCTTCTAGAGCTATGGAAGCTACCTGTGAAGATTAAATTTTAAGTCAGTACCACTTGGATTTCTCCATATTTTTGACCCAAGTATATATTATGTTCAGAGATAAGATCTTATTGTCAGGTTCTGTAAGATAATCAAATATTTAACAATACCTTTCCTGTTATGGGTTAACGTGATATCTGCTGGGGCATTGCTGTCTCACTGTGGGTTAATTCAGTTTTTACTCTTGTTATATATGCTGATGTGTACATTTTGGAAGTGTCTCCAGCAGGCCTCCCTGGCACTTTTTCAAAACTCTTCAGTCCTATTTATTCTTCCAAGTATTCTCTCCTAGTATACTCTCCAATCTCTCAACTCATTAACCTTTTTTGTTCCATTATTCTCCTTTCTCTATTTATTCTAAGGCTTTCTATCTGCCTTGTTTTGAACATTACAATAGCTTCTTATAAGTTTTCTGACATTTATACGTATTGCAAATGAAGCATCCATACCCAAAGATTCATATCTATGATGGAAACAAGAGAAAACATGTCACATTTGTCTTTCCGAAGCCGAAGCCTCAACCACAATAATTGTTTTCGGTCATATTCATTTGTCTGTTTATTTTATAATCTCTTGTTGAACAACTGAATAAAGTATTTCATGATTAAATATACCACATCTTAATTTTCCATTTGTCAGTTGTTGAGCATCTATGCAGTTTCCAGTTCCTGGATTTTGTGAAGAAATAAAATGCAATGAATATAAGAATGAACTAGTATATTTGTAGAATGATATAGAGTTTTTTGGGCATATGCCTCAGAATTATATAGATGAATCATGTGATAACTCTATTTCTAGCTTTCACTACAGTGATTTCCGTAATGGCTATACTAGTTACACTCCCACTTCCTCACATCCATATTGGCATTCTAGCATTCCTATTTTATTCTTTCTTCTTTTAATCTCAGCCATTAATTTGCATTTTTTATGATTAACAATACTGAACATTTAAAGAATACATTTCTCATCTGTTAATACTTAATCAATAGAGAGCTTTTTATTCAGTTCTAAATGGTGATTTTTAATTGGGCAGTCTATTTTCTTGATGTGTAGTTTTCAAACTATTTGAATACTTTACATACTAGACAACTGTGAAATGTGTAGCTGGTAAAGAGTTTTGTTCCATTTTACGGGCTGCCTCTTTATATCATGTCTTTAGTTGGACTTAAGGTGTGTGTGTGTGTGTGTGTGTGTGTGTGTGTGTGTGTGTGGGTGTGTGTTATTTCATGCAGTACTATTTATCAATAGTTGGTCTCAAAGACTGTGCTACCAAGGTCCTGGTCAGAAAGACTTTTCTGTGCCTGTAAGTTCAAATGCATCACCTAATTTAGCATCTATCAGACTCAGGGCATCAACTCTTATGTGGAGATTCTTGAAAGTTTCGCAGTTGCAGTTGACTTTTATACATGAAAAGAGATAAGCAGCTATTTCATCCCTGCTACAAAATCATACATTCTAATACCATTTGTGGAAGACAGATGTTGCCTTTCCCTCCAGCTATATTTATGGCCCCTTTGTGATGAATTAGGTATCTACAGCAATATGGGTTTGCATGTGGTCCCTCAATTACATCCCGTTGAACAATGTTTCTGTTTCAATGCCCAGTACCATGAAAAAGCCTTCACACTGAAACCAACAGGAGAAAAGGAGTCCCAAGAGCAGGCAAAAGAGTTAGAGGCATACCTGGTTTAACAGTTAGGAGTCCCTGAAAACCACCAAGCTAACAGCCACAACGCATATGCAAGCAACCTGGTACAGAGCCATGGAGGCACCGTGAGCCATATGCCTTAAAGCTGGGTTCTCTCTTCCTTTAAATTCCTACAATCATTTCATTCCCTCTTGTGTGGGATTCTTCTAGGTCCAAATGGAGAGACCTGATATAGACCTCTGAAATAGATTCTAGGCTTTCTTTTGTTGTTTTTGCTGTTGTTGTTTGTTTGTTTGTTTGTTTGTTGCTATTGGTCTCTAGACCCACTCCCATCTGCAACCAGAGGAAGACTCTCTGATGGTTCTTTAACTTCTTTTCCTATCCGTATTATATTTTTTCTCCAGTTAATACTTCAAGCACCACATTGAACAAGGATGAAAAAGTGTATGCTCTTCTCTTTTCTCTAACTTCAGAGGATAAGTCTATTCAGTTTTTCTCCATAAAACATGATGTTTTCTGTGGGCGTGGTACATAGTGACTTAAATATGGGGTACCTTAAAGTGAGACTTAGGCTAGACTGATAACGTTTTAAAGATTTTACTTTGTAATTGTCACATGTGTTCTTTTATTCTTTAGTTAGGAATAACAAGACATGTTGTGAGCAACCGTATTTAGACCTCAACTTAACATTTTTCAGTAGTAGTCCAAGTCTCTTCTCTCAAAGTCTCTAAGTTCAGCTGTTACTTCATTTCTGTGCACTAATGTGTGCATTCTTCTGCATATATTGGAACAATTTCTCTTCTCTTCTGCTTCATCTCCAGGGGACACACTGGCTCAGTATTTAGCCTGGAGTAAGATCATATAGCCACTGCAGTTTGGGAACCTCTGAGAGACTAGTAAGAATTCAACTAGCGACACTATGCCGAGGGGTCAGATGCCCCTGAGATGGAAGAGAATTCTAGATACCTCAGCATAGTGTGGAAGAACTGGCCCCTGCCCCTCTCCAGCTGCAGTATTCAGAGAGCATGTCCTGCATTTTGCTTGGAAACACAGTAGGGCTGACACTAGTGGCTGCTGGCAGGACTGTGGTTGAGTTGGCTGAGGGTGAGAGTGCAAGAGCTGGCCCTACCACTTTTTTGCTGTATGGCCACATAAGAAAGGAAGAGATGTCCTATTCTTATGCCCTCAACACTATGGCCCCAGTGGTCATGAGAATAGAAGTATGCTGACCCTTGCAATCTGCAGAACTTGGGAGAGCTGGCTCTGAACCTCTCTTGTGACACCAGGAGAGCTGGCCCTGGTGGCAGGAAGTGACATTTGTTCGTGCATGCCTGTGTGTGTGTGTGTGTGTGTGTGTGTGTGTGTGTGTGTTTGTGTGTGTATATGTGCTAGCCCCAAGAGCATGAATATGGATAGAACTGGCCCCACCACTTGTCTGTTACAGCACTGGAGCAGGCCCTGCACCATGCCTGGACACCACAAAAGAGCTCAAGCAGGAGAGTTGGCTCCGCCCCTTTCTGCCTGCACCATTGGTTGAGCCAGCCAAAGAAGTGTGGGATAGCTCACCCTAGTGGCATGGGTGGAGGACATCTTCCAGGTTGGGGAGCTCAGCTCCCAAGCAAGCCCAAATCCAGGGCATTGAGGTAGCACACCCCAACATCTACTTCATCTGTAGACTGCAGAAACATGTCGTGGAGCCAGTCGTATAGATCCAAAGCTGGAAAATCTCCATGACACAGTCAACGATAGCATATCCCATAGGAGTCCTGGTGAGGATCCAGTCATGATAGTATAGCAAAAACAGGAGGCCTTGAGCCAGACCAATGACTCATTGCAATGAATAATTAAAGATATGTGGACAAAAGGGCATGTTGTGTGACACACTGTGACACACTACAGCTTTCACAAGAGCATATCTTTTTATTTTTGGAGGGAGAATACAAGAATTAATGATAGGTATGAATATAGAGAGATAAGTAATATTGGGATATATGATGTGAAATTCATAATGAATCAATATAACATTACATCAATCAATCAATCAAGCAAGCAAGCAAGCAAGCAAGCAAGCAAGGAATCATGCATAACATGTTCCCCCCAAATAGTAGTATATTTTGTTTCTTTCCTTTTCATCTAAAAGTTATTGATCATTGAATAGAAAGTTAAAAGAAGAGTGTAACACATTTATTTTTTCAAGTTTTAATTATTCCTAGTCATGTGTAAATACCAGTCAGGTTTTAAAACTTTGCATAAAGCATAGCCAATAGTGATATCAATGGAAAGGAAGTGACTATAATGACAGTTTGAATATTCAGCTACTTCACTGACTCACCTTTGGGATTCACAGATCCTGCTACTCTTTGGGATATCATCATAGAAGGGGAACCCTCTTCATTAGGTAGCAAATCCTGCTGGAAAGCCTGGCAGGGGGTGTTTTATGCCACCTTGCTCACTAAAGCTCTTTAACAATAGATGTTGCAAATCTTATTTGGATGTCATGACAGTTGTATTTTTAGGACGTCATTGTCTGTTTTCATAATCTCTCCCTAACATCTGTGCTTCTTGGACAGCAATATACACACTCTTCCATTTTCTGCTGTGGGCAGCGGTGGACACATGCTTCCATTTTCTCACTTCCTCACTAGGGTTTGTTTCCCTACTGAGGAAAAACAGAATCTCATAGCAGTTTTAATTTGCATTTCTATAATGGATAAAGTTGTTGCAACTTTGTGAAATATTCATTGGCTCTTTCCATTCATTTTCTTTTGAGTACCCACTAGTCCCTTTACTGTTTGGATAATTTTGCTGTCTAATGTTTTTGCAGTTATTTATGCATTTTAGATATTAATACCCTTCTCTGATGTCTTGGCGATTTTTCCTCATACTCTAGACTGCTTCTTCATGCTTAAGATTATTTTACATGCTTTGAAAATACATTTTCATTGCATTTCTTTCTGTTTGCCATCTTGACATTATTATGGTGACATACACAGGTTATTTTTCTTTTCATGAGAGACACCAAATAGGACTGTTATTCCCCAGCCTATTTATAACAGTCCCCTGAATGTCATACAGAACAGTTCTGGTTAATTATGTGCATGAATAAAACTACCAAACATAATTTATGTTTTAGATAGGAATGCTATCTGCTTTTTTTAATACATAAATTTTAAACTGTGAATTATAATCTAACTCTGAAACAGATTGCACCTGCCATTTTTCCTTAATCACTAAAGTTAAAAAAAATGGAAATCATCTTAATTTGTATAAGGAAGACAGTAGTTTAGCCATGTAGAGGAAATTCTTACCTACATCAAACCCAGTCCTGGGCATCTAAATACTTCTAAAGTTTTTCTTTTTCTAGATCCCTTTTAAGAATGTAATAGGCTGTAACTCCACAGTGATGTCTTAAGCATAGCCATTTTCCGGAGGATATGGGCAAAATTAGTTCCAAAGGTTACCACTGCCCCACAATTCTGGGCTTTCGTGACCTATTTCAAAATTTGTTCCATCAATTGCTTCTCGGCTTTTAGCAAGCTACTGGATTTCACAGAGAGAGTTGAATAAAGATTCTCATAAATCAGCCATGCTATAATCATAGTGAGAACCATCAGTAGCATATTGGAGGTTTTAAAGTCTTTTCCTTCTCCATAATCACCACCTTCTAGGTCTTTGTGGGTTTAATTTTCAATCGCTGCGCTTAATAAGGTACTGTAGGTATAATAAATAAGATTTCACTTACCATAGCACAGGAGCACTGAGAAGAGTTATTTTAACTAGGGGAGCTATCCACTTCTTGACTTATGGTCTATATGAACCATGAGCTCACCACTTAACTCCCGATGAGTGGATGGTGGGATAGATTAAGACTTGAAATTTGTGTGATGTTGCAAACTAAGAAATTACACGTTTCTCTTTGGGGGTCCCAGTTTATTGATTTATACTTAATGGCTTTATTATTAATTATTATTATTAGATGATAATAACTAAGTTAAAATTCAAAGTATTTTGAACAACACAGTATAATTTTAAACAAAATGTCTCTTCTTCCTTCTACATTACATTCAATTTTCATAAGTGTTATTTTGGTTATAACAACTGTTAGAAATGCACAATGGCTTAAGTGATTGTAACAACCTCTTGTATTATCAAGAGTTTTAAAAGTTAATGGGCATTTTAGTAAAGCCCAAATCAAATCTGAGGTTTTAAACAGATTAAATAGGTCCATTAAACACTTAGTGAAAATGACAGCAGACTTAAAATAAATAATGTTTCAAAGTGAAATGGCTGTGACTGGGGATTTGCTTCTTCGCCCTTTATTTGAGAAAAACCATCAGGTTTATGAAGTGCTGCTGAGAATCCGAACATCCACATGCACAATGAGGGAAACAGATCACTCTAATTGTGCAATAATGAACTCAAAAATACATCAAAATCCTTACATCAGATGGAAAGCTTGAAAGTACAAGAGCAAAAGCAAAGGTGAAGTGTTTTAAAACATAAAAATTGATAATGAGGTTCTGAAGCTCAGAAAGCAATGGTAAAATGTCAACTGAGATGAAATCAAAAGCTTGTATGCATCAGGGGGCAAATTACCTGAATGATCATCAGCCTAAGGAATGGGAGGAAATGTCTATACTTATATGGCAGGGAAACTGATAACCAGGATGCATAATAGACTCGAAATATTAAATACTCAAGAATCAACTGATCCAATTAGTAAATAGGAAAATAAGTGGAATGTACTTTTTTAACGAAGACTTAATAATGGATAGTAAATATAGGAAAACTGATACTTTAGGCCATTGAAGAACAGTAATTCAATCACACGCTACTCTAATATGTTAACATTGGAAAAACTAAAGTAGCAAACTTTGAGGTGAGGCACTGGTTAAGGTTGGGATTAGAAGAAACACATATACACTGATTGTTAGAATGTTAACCACTGATTCCATTATGGAAATCAATGCTTAAGTTTCTACTAAAAAGAGTCTGAAGAATAAAAGTGTTATTAGTCATTTTTTAAACCTTAGTATACACCTGAAGGAAACAAATTCAGCTAATAATAGAAAATCCTGCATACCCATGGTTACAAAAGCAGTATTCTAAGCAAACAATGAAATAAACTTCACTTTTTATTAATTTCATAAATGGATATCTAACTAGAAAAATATCACATAATATACAAACATGGGGAAATTTGATCTGTGGGGAATTATAGCATGGAAATTAAAGTAGATGAAACTGGAGACCTCTGTGCTAAATAAGAGTTGATCAGATATGCAGTCAAGCACCGTGCTTTCTCTATCTGCGAACTCTAAGATAAGTAAATAAATAAATAACAGTCGTGGCAAGAGGAGCAGCACAGCTGTTAGGAAGGAGAAGAGACTAGCATCGAAGGAACTGGAGAACGTGAGGTCAAGGACTGGTGCACATGCTCAGTGGACTATGTACATGCACGAGTCTGATGTCACAATTCAGAACCACCGCACGGAAGCAAAACAGTCCGTGGTAAGAATAACATTTGATAGCATTTGAATATAGTTCCTTAATCTAAATATCCTGTTGCCTTTTTCTTAAGTTACTCTGGCCTGAGTTGAAGAAACCTCATCTAGATACTTAAATTATATTGATGTCACGTCATAGTAAGAGGAGACAAGTGGGCAGATCATACTCCTACTGTCTTGCTACAGATAATTTGGTAAAAATCTGAAAATCCAGATATATGGTTTTCTCTTCCATCCCTCTTTGTGGGGTTTTCATTTACACATTACATTTTCAATTAGCGTGAGCAACATTTCCAGTCCGAACACTTGGCGCTTTCTTTGACTTTTTATTGTTGCCCTTCCCTCTATTTGTATTCACAGTTGAGAAGTTGATGCCAAATTTTGTAAACTATGTTCTCTTCCATGCTGGGCTCCTTGATGCCAGCTGTCTCCCTGGAGTGTGCGCTTTAGCAATCAGTCCAGAAAAGCAGTCCTGGTAATGGAAATACTGGCAGCCGCCAGTACAACAGGGGTGCTAGCCGGAGTTGCTGTAATTACGGCTGTGATTAGGAATAAGTGATGCTTTTGGTCTTCAATTTCAATCCATGAAATGAAGGGATTTGTACTCGTCTTGTGTTTGGCAGATGCCAAAGTTTAGCAACACTAGCTTCCGGAGTGAGGCTGGCTTCACAAATCCTGTTGTTTGGTTACATTTCCAGAAAGCATAGTGTTTTCTGAGCATTTTACCTTGTTTGCAACTACAGTTAACTTGAAAAAAATTCCTTGTTGATATTTACGGTATTAATAATTGGTTTTACAGTATTTTTAGCTAATAATATATAGTTAAATCATATGAGATAAATCATAAAAATGGAAAAGTAACAGTAATGTTTTCAATCACCTATGATGAATGGTGCTATATGCTGGGTATTTTTTAGCTATTTCCTCTGTCAAGCTTATGAAGTAGATGCTGTCCTCATGTCATCAGAATATGAGAGATAACATACATGGAACAGAGTCTATGCACTCTCATACTGAACAATGTTCTTTCATCCCATAAAAAGCCCACCTGCAGGTATGCATTTTACCTAGGTCAATACTAATACCTTGCACAGGTATTCATTTTATTGTTAAGCATTGACAAATATTTTCACAAACTCTGTGCCAGGAATTGTGCAAGTCCCTCAAAACATGTGTGAATCTAACCTTTGTCCTGATGGATGGAATATTATGCATTTCAGATCATAGATATAAAAGTGCACATCAAGTCCATAGACCTTACTGTAAACATGCAAAAACTTTGCAAGTTCTTAAAATAATGAGTACAGAAAACAACAACATCCTATCATTTGTTGGTTTGTGTGTGTGTGTGTGTGTGTGTACTTCAAATTGCTACCATATTAAAGGTAAAAATGCTCATCACGTTAGTTAGATCTTAATAAACAGCATTTTTGTATTACTTTTGGAATCTATGAAAAATTACTAAGCCACTATAAGCAAGATTTTCTGGCCAAAAGTAGTATTTAGACTTATAGTTATACTATTTAAAGAACCTCAAACACAAATGAGTGGAGTATAGTGAGGCTGGCCCTCACAGGATCTCTGTGATCACAGGAACAAAGTACTGTGAAAATGATGAATAGCCAGTACAATTGAGTACAAATATTTATATGTCCTACTTACAGAGTATTTTAAAAATTCTTATAGTTGAGATCAGGTTCAGTGTAATCACCGGTTTGAACTGAAGTGAAACGACTTGGGAAATAGAACAAACTTTTTACTGTTAGGCACATGATTGTGTGATCTGGCTTATATTTAAATAGAAACAGTGAGCTTTCTGGCTTGTAATTTCAAGATGGTTCTTGATGTTTTATTCTTTTGTCTTTAGCCTTGGGAAAATTGGATGTTACGCTGTCTCCTTATGAATATATGATGGCATTTCAGTGTATTGGCAAGCATTTCAGAGGCTAAACAGTTTGCAAGAAAGATGTAATTTAAAACCAATTTTCTACATCTTCTGTGTTCTACTCACTCAGTTGTTCAGGCTTTCCTAATACTTTGAGTCCTGGAGTAGGACAAGATAGTGAATCATACCACCCTCTCTCCTTTTTCAAGAAAATGTGATTATGTGATGGTAAGATGCTTTATTGATAAGTGGGAATATCGTCATTGGACAAACTTGTTCTAATTGTAAAAGAATCCATGGAACAAAAATTATTTGTTTCTGAAATGTTATTGCACTTTGTATGCAGCTTGTTACCTTGCTTTGTCCGAGCTAAAAGTTAAGAATCCTTTTTCATCACCAAGTGGAGAAAGACTAAAAATAGGTAAAGAATGCTCAGTCACAAAGAAGACTAGTAGGAGAATCCAGCTAATGTTCAAGTGTGTTCAGGTCCACACTTTCATAAGGGCATGGAGCCATGATAACATTGCTTTGCTTGCATATGGGGTCTAAACCTTATCTTTGGAGTTTGCTTAGAATTATGATGCCAATCTTCTTGACCACACTACATTTCTCTTCTCATAACTTGAAAAGTACTGATTAGGAAGCTGCAAGACAATGTAGGAAGACTAAGGCGTCTTCTCAAATCTAACTGTCCCTTTAAAAACTGCTCTAATTTCTCAAATTGTAATCACCTTTTTGAATATTTTAGTGGTTTTGTTATCAAAAATAAAATATATACAAATACAAAGTATAAAAACCTTCATTTTGAGTAAGTCATAAATTATCTAATTAAGAGATCTTAGTGAATTGAGTGAACAGTCATTAGTTAAATAAGTCAATCTTCTTTCATATAAAGAGCACTAAATTATTAAATATAAAACATTGTAAGTGTAGCCCATTGAAATTTACTTTGAAAATAGGATTGTTCTTTGATTTATAAATTTGTGTCACTATTATATTTAGCATAAAATTATGGTGAAAATTGCAATAAAATCCAATCACAATAATATTTTATTCTTTAAAATCTCTTCAGAAAACACTTAGGTTTCCAATTTAAAGATGTTTAAAGAATATTATGTCACACGAATGTCCTGGTCCTCTGACTCTTACAGTCCTTCATATTCCTGTTCTGTGACATTATTCTGGCCTATGGTGTAGGAATTGTGATATGGGTCAATCATTTGTGTTATACTCCTGTCATTTGTTCTTGGCATTTAGACCACTTGCAGATTTCTGTGACTATGGGGGTTTGAATATGCTTGGTCCAGGGAGTGGCACAAGTAAGGTGTGGCCTTGTTAGACTATGTTTGACCTTGATGGTGGAGGTATGGTCTTTTTGGAGAAGGTGTGTCCCTTTGGAAGCTTGCTTGGAGACCCTCCTCCTAGCTGTCTCAAAGTCAGTCTTCTGTTTTCCTTCAGAATAAAATTTAGAACTCTCAGCTCCTCCCAGACCATGCCTGCCTGGATGCTGCCATGCTTCCTATCCTAAGGATAAGGGACTGAACCTCAGAACCTGTAAGCCAGCTCCAATTAAATGTTGTCTGTTATAAGAGTGGCCTTAGTCAAGGTCTCTCTTCACAGCAATGGAAACCCTAAGACAATGGCATAATGAATTCTTTGACGAATGTTGAGAGCTACATTTATCTGTAAGTATAAGAGATGAAGCTAGAAATTATACAGTTTAAGAAATTGATGGGATAGAACCTAAAAGGTTCTACAGATGGACATGAGGTGTCCTACCAGGATGGCTATTGGTGTGCCAGTGGAAATCTTGCAGGAGGCTGAGGGCCATGCAGTAACATCTAAGACCAACACTAGTGAAGTATATTAAGGTAGGCATATTGAAGCAGAAGACCCTGAATTCCAAGGTGTTCAACATCACAGTCACTTAAAGAGATGGCTGAATGGAACATCTGGAGCAGGTGTGCATACCTTGAAACAAAATTTCTAATTTTGCCTGACATGCAGAAAAATGGACCCAATTATAATGAGCATGAAAAATAAAAAAGCAAGTCTCAAATTTCAAAGATTGAGACAGGGATCTACAGAGCCTTTTACCAAATTTCTGGCTTGAGTACAAAATTCAGTGGATTGGAAAATACAGCATGATGAGGTGGCCAGTATACTCATGAGCCAACTCTTTGATGATGGGGACACAGCAGAGACAGAGGAGGTGCTAGTTCTGGGAAACTAATCCCCTCTGGACGGATGATCTTGGTAGGTCAAGAAATTGAGACATAAACTGCCAGTGTCTTTGCATAGGATCTTGCAGCAGTGCTAAAGACTAATGTCTTTATATAGATCACTAAAACATTATTAAAAAATTAAAATGGGGGAGCATCAAGGAATGTTCAAAACCTCAAAGATATTTCCTTACAGAACATTATGAACCACCTTTGAATAATTTTGTCTCCAAGGGAAAATTTGACCTTATAGGGATTCCTCATAATCCCCAAAACCAAGCTGTAGTGGAAAGAGCCTACAAACAATTCAAAGGGGAGATTAGGGATCTGAATATGGGTCAAAGTTCACCTTCAACATCTGTTTAACTTGCCATTATTTCCTTTAAATTTTTGAAAACAGATTGTAAGATAATACAGTAGCTAGTAAATATTGAACACCTTTGTCAGGGTCTACTAGGTTACCTCTGGTGAACTGGAAAGATGTTATTACAGGTAAATATTAAGCAGCTTCATTGCTGACTACATTAGAAGTTTTGCTTGCATCTTTCCAGGAAATGAACTGCCACTCATTTGGATTACAGTCAGGCTCACAAGACCCTCGGCTGTTGAGACCAGCAAAGAAACAGTTGGAATCAATCAGAGGCAAGAGATGCAGGCCACCTAGCCTGCTCATGTATTTGCTTACTGCACTAGTATAAATAATGCTAGCACTGAGTATTATTGATCATTGGTTCCTACCTCTTCCTGGTTATCAGGTCTAGGCCTTAAAAATTGACTTCAACTGATTCCCTGATATGGATCCTATAAGAGAAAAAAATTAAAAAATAGAATGACATTATTTCCATAATATTCTCTTTGGTAACCCCTTATAATCTATTTACCTATAGTATTATCTTTATATTTGGAATATATTGGTTGTCATATTCTGCTCATTGATCATGAGTGTCTGCTCTCAGCAGAGCAAAATAATATAGAGGGAAAGCTGTGGGAGGAAACTCAGGCATGACCTGATAGGCAGCCTGCTTGGCACACAGTGCTTCTAAGTAAGAAGCCTGGCACACCATGGCCCCGTAGTTAGAACACTGAATTCTGAAGTAGCATGCAGAGCCAGTAGCTGGCCTGCAAACCAGTCTGTGCTAAACAATTACAGTCAATTGGTTTTCATGCAATACAGCAGATGCTGTTCCCTGAAACCAGTTTTCTTAAAGAGACTTCAGAGAGGTTTATCTCTCTCCCTTTACTGACCCACAGACATTGCTGTCTTGTGGTGGAGCACAAGTCAAATGTTGGGGTCAATTTCCACTCTGAATGTGCCATATAATGTTTTATTCTGCACACTTAGAGAATACAGATGTCCTTCAATAGAGGAATGGATACAGAAAATGTGATACATTTACACAATGGAGTACTATTCAGCTATTAAAAACAGTAACTTCATGAAATTCTCAGGCAAATGGATGGAACTAGAAAATATCCTGAGTGAGGTAACCCAATCACAGAAAAGCACACATGGTGTGCACTTTCACAAACCACAAGAAGAAGGAAGACAAAGTGTGGAGGCTTCAGTCCTTCTTAGAAGTGGAACAAAAATACTCACAGGAGCAAATATGGAGACACTGTATGGAGTAGAGATTGTAGAAAAGGCTATCCAGAGACTGCCCCACCTAGGAGATCCATCCGATATACAAACATGAAACCCAGACAATATTGCAGATGTCAAGAAGTGCATGCTGACAGGAGTCTGATATAACTGTCTCCTGAGAGGCTCTGCCAGAGCCTGACAAATATAGAGGCAGATGCTTGCAGCCAACCATTGAACTGATAATGGCTCCCAAACAGAGGAGTTGGAGAAAGGACTGAAGTAGCTAAAGGGGTTTGCAACCCCATAAGAATAATACTATCAACCAACCAGACACCCCAGAGCTCCCAGAGACTAAACCAGCATCCCAAGAGAAGAGAGGAATGGAGCTATGGCTCAATCCTCATATGTAAGAGAGGATGGCCTGGTTGGGCATCAGTGGAAGGAGAGGCCCTTAGTCTTGTCAATAGTTGATGCACCAGTGCTGGGGAATCTCAAGGTGGAGAGGTGGAAAGGAGTGCATGTGTGGGTGAGGGAGCACCCTCTTAGAAGCAGGGAGGGGGTATAGGGAACGGGTTTCTTGAGAGAAAACCTGTAACATTTAAAATGTAAATAAAAATCCAATTAAAGGAAAAAAAGAAAGAAAATCTGATGTTTGTGCTTGTATCCTCTTATGTAGCTAGGATAGGAAAAATGCATTTCCCTTTAAATTCAGTTTATTGGATATAATGAACTTAAACTATATTTAACAAACTGAGCACATTTTTATAACATAACTACTTATACCCTAATCTAATTTTCTATGAAGGTGTTAAGTTTTGATCTACTGGTTTATATCACTTTTGTTTTAGAGATAATAAAGCTTTCTTTCAAGTGAAGTCATCTTTTTCATATTTTAGATATTTTGCTTATGATAGTATTTTTTCGTGAAGATATCACACATTTTAAATAGCTTAGGTGTCAAATTTTATTGCAGATGTTGAACGGGCTTTAAGAAGTATTTATAACCAGAGTACAGAAAATATTTACCTGTCTACCCTGGTATTTTAAGGTGTTATTCTGATAAATAAAATTTTGCTTTCTCTGGGATTTATGTCTCAAACAATTGAAGCAAAATTTAAAATACACTAATTTTTATTTATGCTAGCCAGTGGGCATTCAGGATTTTTAGGATCAGTTTTGAACAATGTCCTCGATTCACCCTGCAGCAACACAAATTTATCATATATAACTTTCTATTTTTATTAGTTTTTGAGAATTTCGTGTTTTATACTTGTTTAGATCATATCAGCTCTCTCATAACTCTTCTCACATCTACCCTCTTCCTTAGCTACCGGACTTTGTGTACTTAGAAAAAAAAAAGCTTCACAAATAATCCGCTATGCCCCCACATAATTGGCTATGTGGTCTTCCACTATCATCAACTGGCTTTCCTTTCCAAACAGTTAAAAATTACATATCACTTCATGGTTAGGAATAGGAGTATGTGCCAACTCCCATCTCCATGTTAGGATTGAATTGATTCGAATTATTGCAGGTTTTGTGCAGACTTTCCAGCCATTGTCAATTCACATGTACAGCTGTCCTGTTCTGTCCCAAAGACATTTCCTTGCAGTTATCAATGTCATTTGTCACCCACACTCTTTCAGCTCTCTCTCAATAATCACTGAATGTTGGATGGGAAAGTTTGGCACAGAAATTCACTCTGTGGCTGAACACTCTATAGTTTCTTATTCTTTGTACTTTGATAAGTTGTGCATATCTATGTTAATAACCATCTACTGCAAATAGAAATTTCTCAGATGACAGTTGTGAGATACAGTAAACTCCTAATGGTTAGAAGTTAGTTTGATGCTGTGTCAATGTTGGAGCATACTCATAATAAACTCTCCTCTAGGACCTGTTATTTTTTCAGTCTTTAAGTCCTTAGACTGACAATGATGCTAGGTATGTGTTTCACCTTGTGCAGTAGGATTTTAATCCAATCAGAAAGAGATTGGTTACTTCCATGGTGTCTGGGCCAACAATGGGTATATTTTGTTTGGATGGGCATTGTTGTAACTCATGAAGTTCAGAGCTGAGAATAATTGTTGATTTTTTTTTTGTCTCTCCTGGTAACTTGTATAGTACCTCCCAGCAGTATGAAATCTGGCCAGTAGAAATGAAACGTCTAGTTGGGTACAAGCTTGTTCCTCTGCGTTCTGTGACTCAAGTATGTGGAATACTCAGCAATGGGGTCTTACTCTTAAGTTCTATAACAGAGGCATAATGGCATATTATAATGAAAGAATTCTCATTGTTCTACAACTCACAAAGAAATTACCTGCTCCTGGATCTGGACTTTTTATTTGTTATTTTGTAGAGTCAAGAAGGGTGTTGCTGGATTCCAATTTAAGTATATGAATGTGTCAAGAAGGGTTTTGCTGGATTCCAGTTTAAGTGTGTGAGTGTGTGTGCACGTGCTTTGGAATGCATAGTAGAATGCAGTATATTTGTTCAATGAATGGCTATTGAGTGATTAAGAAAAGTGAAATCTTGAAATTCACCAGGAAGTGAACAGAGAGGGAAAGTCACTGTGAATGAGGTAACCAGAGAAGAAGGCAAACATAGCATGTTTTATCGTACCTGCAGGTGTTAGCTTTTAATGTTCAGATATGTGTGTTTCATTTTGAGTACTCAGAGAGGCCAGCGAATTGCTATGGTACCATGGGCAGGAAAGTTCAAGAGGAGAACAAAGTAGCATCAGAATTAAAAGGGAATGGTAGAATCAGAATAAATTGTGGTGGAGGATTGACCGGCAGAGTAGCACAGGAAGAATGAGGAGAAATAAACCGAGGAACTCTCTAGCAATCCATATGGAAATATTATCACGGTGTCTGTGGTAACTCAAGAAGCAGCCCATTGTGCATAGTTTGCAAAGTAGCTGAGTCATAATAACTTTATCCCACTTTACTCTTTCTTAGTTTATGAAGAGTCCTGTTTAATGCAGACAGTGAAAGTCTTGAACCCAAGCATCTCAGAGTCAGGTCTCTTCGTATTTACATGCAAATTCTAAGAATGTATGTATCAGGTAGGTATCTGCATGGCGATGATTTTGAGCCAGGAAAATTAAGCAATGCAGAAATTATTTGATGATGGTTTATCAAGAGGAGTTTTTATTATAAAAATTGTAATTAAAGATAAAAACAATCTTTCAAGTCTTTAAATATATAGTTATATAGTTAGTAATGATTTTCTGGACTGTCTCTGTCCACACCCTTCCACCATTGCATGAAGAATATTCATGATCCAAAGATGTGGCATAGCCTACACAGTCATATTTTGATTCAATTGCAGAAGTTGTATTTCAGCCTGCATTTTGACTTGCTGAGAGATTCCTGTAGTATTAGCATCCAGGTGGCCCAGCTGTCATTGCCCTCTCTACTATTACTATTTAGACCTACTGCAGACTACTAAGGATTAACCATGTATTTTGTCCACCATACTGAATTTCTAGCATGCATGCTTCTTCCTTCAAATGCAATGGTGTTCTGTTTAAGTATATCAGCTCCCTATATTGTCAGATTGGTTCCGCTGCATTGTGCAATTCATATGTCCATGACTGTTTTCTAGGATTATATGTCAGTATTCTTTTTCTCCTAGAGTAATGCATGTGATAGTTGACCATACAACATCCATATGGTGAAAATACAGAGACCAAAGGACACTGGGTTGCAAACTCAATTACTGTCAAACTCATGTTTAATTCTTCTAAATAAAACAATCCTGAAAGGCAGTCTTCCCTAATGAATTAGTAGGCTCACCATTGCCCTTTACACCATTATTCTTGCTGCCACAGGATAAATGAGTGTGCCAGAGTGGCATTGTTGCTTATTCAAAGCAGATACAGTTAACACTCTGGTTTACTTTGCTATAAAAGAATGGCTAGAATCATGAAAGAATTGCTAAGTGGGTCTGTCATTGATTAATTAGAGGGGCAGGACCTTTAGTTACCATGCCCTTAGGATGCAGGCTGAACAAGTGTTAAAAGCAGTTTATCCTTCAAAGACAGCGGCAGTGTTTCAGTTAGCAGGAAATAAATAGCTTGATCATTGGCCTAAGCCTTTCCTTTGACTTTGAATTTCATTCTGTTTAATTCTTTGCTAAGCCTTAAGGGCATGGAGAACTTTTAATTGCATCCAACACAAAAACAAAAACATGAAATCACAGGACTTTTGAGCTTATATCTTATACTGGGATGTATTTATCCCACAATTTAGACGGAGAGAATTGTTTAAAATGGCCATCTGTCAGGAAAACACATCTTCTCAGGCCCTGCTTCTGACACCATGTCTGTCTATAATCCATAGGTAACTATCTCCTTTCTTCAGGGCCTGCTAATCCATGTGAGTGTTCGGTAAAGGGCTTAGCATTTACTTGATAATTATTTCTTACCCATTTATTTATGCACACGCTACAGAGACTATAAGAATCCCGTGCATAACTAACCACTACCCAGACAAACTTGTAGTTTATGATAAGTGGAGAAGAAAATGAAGAATTTCACAGTGAACCACAAGTGACTGATTAGCTCTGGAACTCTAAAAGTAGGAAGGGTATTTATTAGCATAGTGCTTTATATAAGGAATGGAATGGAAATTACACAACGCTTTCAGCATAACATACAAGTTGAACATCTTTGTAAGCATGTTGTGGAGAGGTGCTTTCTTTTAATTAGTTTTCCCCATAGTGAAGATGGGATGTGTTATACTTATAACATTTACTTTTTAAAAAAATCTCATACTTCTAAAATAAAAATATATTGGTGTGTTTTCATTTTGTTTGTTAAAATATAATATGTAAGGTGTTACTGGGGTATGACTTTGTCATTTAGTGATATGCCTTGGTAGTTAAGAGGTAATTGCTTTTCTGAGATGGGCAAACTTTGCTGCTCAGTTATTCCTCTATGAATCTAGGCACCTCATTTTTGCTATCTTTTAAATCATGGTTTGAAAGAGTAAATTTTAGAAGCATTTTAAAACCTACTAAGAACTCTGTAAAAATTCATGATATCATCATGTTTCAAAAATTCATTTTAACTTTTCCTGATATTTGTCAGGTTTAAGGGCACAAGAATGAGTGGGAAATAGTCAAGTACACATCCTCTGGCTCTGTATGCAGTAGCAGGATCTGTTCCTCCGATAATGTTTGATATTGCCCTTGCCACCACTTTTGACTTATTCCAGACTTAGTGTCACCCAAACAAGTCAGGGACTAGCTATTAAAGGAGGGTCATGAATGATTCTGTTTATTATGCTAGTAGATCTGTGTTTATGAAAGAAATTGTCAAACAAAATGGACATAAATTATATCACACATTGAAAGCATGTCTCTAACATTGTTTTAGAGTCTGGTGATTAGATTTGCATCATATCACTTCCCACCACAGCTGAGGGGAAAGCTTCCTGTAACAAATTCTGTCCAGGAAGGTCACACAACTGTCCTTTCTTCATGGAGAGCAGTCCTTTAAAGGTTTTGTGATGTATTCTCATTCTCTCTTCTACTGAGTGTTTAGGAGAAGCCCACCACAGCAAGACAGTTTCTCATGTCACACTTGAGAGTATCTAGTAATAGCAATAAGTAAGGGCGGAGCAGCTGGGTAACTTAGAATTGTGCTGTAGACAAGCATCCCTAGCCCTGTAATCCCCACATATATTTGTGACTAAGGTACTCTCTTTGTCAGAGACAACTGTTTCTTTCATTTTGACAAAATACATCCTTCCTCGCCCAGGTCCTTAAAAAGCCCAATTTCTACTTATGCCTGTGCTATTTTTAGTAAACAACAATGACAACAGTATAAAATACAAAAAAAATGGATTGATGAAAAATATACTTCAGGCAATAAGAAACAGAATCACTTGATTTTATTTCCAAATATGCACCAGAGAAGGTAGACATGTAAAATAATACGACAAATACATGTTGTAAGTGAATTTCATAATAGTAAGTATCTGCTGTCTGAGGCATGAGAACATAATGTGTCATCTTTCATTATTTATAAGATACGGTTCTTCCATAAATTTAAATATGGTGTATTCATTTACTTTATCTTCACAAAGTGTCTGAGGGCGTTCAGGTTAGTGGACAGAAGGGAAGTGGCTGGGTCATCAGTCTACACTCGGATTCCCAGGACTAATGCAGATGGTCTGAGCTGATCCCAGGTCCCCTCACTACTCTGCCATTTTCCAACATGATGACCTTCTGAAAGACAGTCAACTGTGAAGCATATTTTAAAAGTATATTCATTTTAGGTCTTAGCTTACAGAAAGATAGACAAATCCTACTGACGGCCTTTGCTTGCAATTGTTTTTTTCTTTTTTTTCTTTTTTTTTTTCAGCAGCAGGAAAAACAAATAGAGAAGTTTGACCTTGAGGGCTCATTAAGTTTCTTGAATATTTAATGACTTCATCACTGTAGTAAGTTGTAGATATCATCTCTAATTCACTATTGTTTTTAATTATGAAAAAATTATAGGTAAAACAGGCACCAAAATGACCTAGACACAAAGTCACCAAGTCTATACATTTCAACGACTATGTCAATACAATTCAAATATGAATTCTGAATTACCTATAATTTTTTTAACAAAATGGGCCAATGATTTTAAAAAAGAAATCTTCATATATAGGAGCATCAATGATGAGGCAAAAGCAGTGGGTCTACAACATTGTAATTAACCATCAAGTTATGCAAGTTTTATGGTGATTATATACAAATATGGACCAATAGTCATTGAAATACATCTATATACTATGTTTAATGTTGATAAATGCTACCAAAGCAGGAGATATAAAGAGGTGATAGGCTGCAGCACAGGCAAGAACATATGAGCTGTCCTGGCACTGAGAGGGGAGCTTCACTTTCTCAGTGATTTTGAGTCAACACTCAAATGAGGTGACTGAAGGAACTGGGTTCCACAGGAAAAGCTATGGGATTAAATGTGAAAATCTCTACAAAAGTGTTACAAATATATATTAATTGTATGTTAAAAACAGATGAATCTTTTTAAAGAATTGTGCTCCTTGTGCCCAGAAATGGCTGTGGCTGAATTGATACATGTTGTACAGGGTATATCTTTTGGCATTTGTCATGGGAAAACATAATCCAAATCAAGACGACAGTCTCAAAATCGTCTATTTAGAAGTATTCTGCCAGATACACTTGCTTTTGTTCAAGGACCTAAAATTTTGGAAAAGAAATTATCCTTTAAATGTTAATACGGTAAGATCCTAGATTGCTTTACAAACAAATATGTAAAGTTTGTTTTCACCTTTTTATAGGGAAAAAGCTAAAAATAAATAAGCATGAAACATTGACTTTTATCCATCTTGAATTTCATGGAGCATCCAGAGTGATGCATCTGTCCCTTCAAATATTTATCCATCACTTGCAGACAAGTACTGTATGAAGCAATAAATAACAGACAGGGAGAACAGGAGAAACAGTTTTTTTAATGCCTTGTGCTTAAACTGTCACTCTAGCAGGAAGTAATAACTGCATGAGACATTATTTAAGGCAAGGTAATAGACTACTTCCTTTTGCAGGCAAATTACTTTGGTGACTGCTGCCTGACTCTGGGACGCACTGTTTCCTCTGTGAAAGCCTCTAGTTGTAAGCTGTGATATGATTGGCTGCCGAATCCCCACACTTTCCTTTGAAACTTGTACCCATCAATCGTCATTATGTGATGAATCTTTTCAAGTGTGGGATGCCTCCATATGGGAGACAGTGGTGTGCAACATAAACAGCCCAGATGAGACTAGAGTGATCTCTGCTTGACTTTACAACTTATTAGGTAGGTGATGCAGAGCAAATTATCAACTGCCCAGGGGTTCCAATTATTTAGGTATAAAGTAGAAGAAGTTTCACCGACACAACGGCGCAGCCCAGGGAATTAAAGTGAGCAATGTTCTGGAGCTTATTGTGCGAGGCCAACAAACGAATGCTTGGCTACTTGACAGATCTAAGGTTACAAAATAATTATGCAGAACTTAGCTGTTCTGTGTAAGGCATGGGCTTCAAGCTTTATGCCAGCTTGGGGCAGGGGGGATGGTGCAAAGGACCGTTTTCCTTGCGTATTTCTTCACTTCCCTGTGTTTTCTTTTTATCATATGGAAGGCAGTAGAATAGCATTCTAAACACAAACCTCGGGTGTCAAGTGTCCATCCAGTTGTAAAACCTCTGTGGTTTAGAAGTCAGTGAGCAAAGTTGTGGAGCAGCACAGCTGGGGCAGCTATATAGGTTTGGTGGAGGTTGGACCCTCAGTGTCACTATTTATAAGTATAGAACCTTCATTCACTTGTTAGGGTTTCATGGAGCTGAATTTTTACTTGTCTTTCTCTGCTTATTCACATTCGATCTTCCACTTATGGTTGCAAACAAGAATTTCTTTGTTGGAATACCTTGCTAGTCCTTTGGGGAGTAGGGCAGAAAAAACATAAATAGGTAGTCAATCCATCAATTATTAAATATTCTAAATGCTCATGTATACTTAATGAAATTCATTAACAGTAGCATTTTCAAGTACAAAATCAAAGTAACTGGTTGATGATTGAATTTCACACCTCTGAACAGACTGCCTTTTATTACTCCGTAGATTGAATTTAAGTAACATCTCTGCATTTTGTCTGTCGAAGTGCACAATAGAACACAATAGAAACTTATTGCATTATTTTTATCACACTGGCATGGTTTCTATGCTCTTCTCCATGGTCTCCATTCAGTGTGCATAATTACGGAGTGTCTAGTTTATATCATGTTCTTGGGTAGGCCCTGGATGTAATGTAAAAAGAACAGGAAATGTTTGTCTTTTGTTAAGACAAATTTAGTGAGTGCCACTTTTATAGAATAGCATATCCCTTCTAATATAGTAGAAGCGAACAGAGGAAACACTGTGGGCATTAATCTGGCTGGGGTTATCAAGAAAGGTTAAAAAGCAGAATGTTTTTCGCCAGTGCTGAAACTATGCCAAGGGCGTGTATCAGGATAAGGTTGTTTTCCATACATAGAATGACACGGGCAGAGGACTGGGTGTGGGTAGTGTAACAGAAGCACACTGTGCTTCCTAAAACAGCAACACTGGTGTGCAAACACTACTGGAATTACTAATTGAGAACATAGATGAAAGCTGGCTACAGACATATAAGAAATTTCTCTGCAGTTCCAGTCTCAGAGTTATGTCTCTAGTGATCTATTACAATCAAAAATAGCAGTGGGAAGAGAGAGAGAGAGAGGCCATACTCAGATAACGCTTTCTGTCAGTTATAGCTAATTGCTTATGTGACAGTTTATAAGTTAAACTTTACATTTAGTATGTGTGCATATGAAACAGGTAAGATGTATAGGGTTGGGTAAAACTGTAGAGAGTCATCCCCCAGGGTTGTGGAACATATTCCTTATGGGCAGAAGGGAAACACTAGATAAGAATATACTTTTAGCTGTTACATATTAATGGAATAAGAAATATTGGTGAAGTTATTTTTCCACATGGGTGGATTTTCTAATAAAGGCTAAAGAAAAGATACTTTAATTTATTCATTCTGATAAGAAAACGTGTTTCACTTTTTTCCTTGCTTCATTAGTCAATGTAAAAGAACATATTTTGCCTCGCCTCAGAGTTTGAACTTCTCTTAGAGTTTGAAGTTTGTGAAAATATAACTCTTGCCCTCAGCATAAAAATCATGTCTTCCTAGGATGATTTAAAGCATTCAAGCTCTTGGCTTGTTTCTGGCTATGATTTTATTTGTTTGTTTGTATATGTGGGGGAGGGTGGGTATCTGCATAAGATTATTCAAAATCAGTTCTGTCCTTCTACCATGAGACTCAGACCCAGGCTTGGTGGCAAGATCTTTTACTCCTGAGCCATTTTCCTTTAACAACCCTGGGCTGCACGTGTGTGTGTGTGTCTGTTTCTCTCTCTCTCTCTCTCTCTCTCTCTCTCTCTCTCTCTCTCTCTCTCTCTGTGTGTGTGTGTGTGTGTGTGTGTGTGTGTGTGTGTGTATTTCTTATGATCTGGAACTATTATTTTTGTTATCTCTTCCTTTTGACAAGATCATTTCAAGTAGCGTTCCTAACATAGCATCTCTCTTACTAAACAATGTTGGCATTTTAAAACTATTCCTACTAGTTAAAACCCCTTGGGAATTTCTTTCTGGTTCTTCCACAGGACTGTACTCTAGGCTTTAGGTTGTGACCCTCTTGACACAGCCTAGTGATGCTGGAGCTACAAGACTATATCACCACAGGGATTGGTTAAGTTATTTTCTATCAGTTTGTGTTCTGATTTGTTTTGTTTCTGCTGCTAAGATGAACACCATGACCGAAAGCAACTCAGAGGAAAAATTTCATTTCATTTCACAGATTACAGTCCATCATGAAGGGCAGGCAGGGCAGGAACTGGGACGGAGATCATAGTGGAGTAGTGATTTCTTGCCCTGGCCTCATGGCTTGCTCAGGTTACTGCTTCACACAGTAACCAGAGCTACCTGCTCATAGATGACAAGGTCCATATCAATCAATCAATCAATCAATCAATCAATCAATCAATCCAGAAGATATTTCACAGAGACTTACCTACAGTCAGTCTGATGGAGGGGAAACATTGTCCAAAAGGGACAAATGACTGACATATATAATAAAAGCTGAAGAAGTGTCTTCTTGAGGAAGGAAGGCAATGCAGAGAATGGTCATAGTATCTTGACCACAATAATACACATCACAATAATATCTATCAATATAATGTTTTATCTATTAAAGTGTTTCTGTTTGGAGACACTATCTTTGCCTGTGGACTGCCAAGTTCTTTGTGCTTCAACGAGGAAGTTTCACACTGCTATTAAGAAAGGCAGTGGTATATCAGAAAGTGTGTGTGTGTGTATGTGTATGTGTGTGTGTGTGCACGCACACACATATATACATATATACATATATATAATAGAGAAAGAGAGAAAAAACTGAACTCTTCACAACGGGAAGAATTAAGGGTCTAGACAGTAGAAATTTGGAAGAAGTGAGAGCAGTATTTGAAAGTCTCAATTTTTTTTTTATTATGCTGAATAAAAGCTCAGTTGTCCCTGCAGTACGTGACTGTCATAGCAGCTCATGATAGGATCACATTCTATTTTTAGTTAAATGATGTATTAATACTGATATACAGTTTGACTTATAAATCACCAAATTCTTTTTTAATATTAATAATTTATTCACTGAAGTTTTCAAAGACATAAGTGAGGATTATTCACGGTTAGACATGCAAGCTTTCTACCCTGAAGCTGCCCTCTGGCAAATGGCACGGGGATGTGTTTTGAAACTTCTTTGTTGCATGGAAGAATGTTTATTTGTGTATTCAAAGAATGGAACAACTAGAAAATGTCATTTGAATTCTACGATGGAGAGCTCCATTCTACTGTTACAGAGCCTTGGAATGAGAGTAACAGAGATGCTACAAGGCAGTGTTGCTTTAGGTAGAGATTCTGTGCATGGTGTCTAGGGAAAATAAGACCGTGCATGGAGCTAGGGAAGGGTGATCCTGTTTAGAGCTGTATGCTGGACATATAACACATACAAGAGGGGAATAAAGTGAGTGAGCTAGATCAAGGTTGACTACTACCACAACTTGGAAGCCAAAAATCTCCCCTGTATGGAGTTTCCATTTCTTAAGGATGCAATGGACTTTGAGACTGAAGATATAATATACTATTTTCAAGATAAGTTTGTCAAGCTATGCATGTCTTTTCTCAAAATAAGCCTTATGCATTCACAAAAGACCAAACATCCTCTGTATATCCCAAATTAAAATGCTTCTTTAAAAATTGTGTTTGTTACTTTTTTTAAAGTTACATACCAACAGTTGAAGAAATATTAGCATCTGGCAGCCAAAGAGTTAGCTTTCCTTGTGGTTGTAGCCATTGGCAGATCTACCCTGATGCAGTAGTTGGTCATGCGCCCATGAATGTATTGGTAGTGCAAATTGTACTCAACAGTTTTTATAATTCTTGGACACAAAATTAGTTTGACGTGGAAGAGGGGTGGATTTGGGAGAACATGTTGAATATTGTCAACATAATACATGAAACTCTCAAGAAATAAATAAATGTTTAAAATTTACATTTTAATAACCACAAAGATTTTTCCTTAAATGTAGAAAAAAAAATATATATATATACATATATATTTCATGTATATATATACATATATATATTCAACATAAAAAATTCTAGATAGTATAAAAGGGGGAAGCTTTATATGCTTTTGATATTTTTGTTAATTTGTAAAGTTATTATGGGGGAAAACATGTTTATACCTGAAACACCAGGAGTGTTTCATGTAGTTCTATATATTTGCTACTTGGAAGACTATTCAAAGGTTAAAAAATCTATGCCTTAGAAATACTGATTCATACCCATATTTGTTGCAACATGTAACTTCGGTTTATAAGCACAGACAAGCCTGAAGGATACTGTATCATGATACAATCCAGGTTTAAAAGATGAATAACACATGTTCTAACTTTGACATTAAATATAAAAGGTTGAACCAGAGAGAACAACAGCTCCATGCCTTGTGTTTGTCAGTGGATACTTCCTTTAATTAGATAAAGGAAGAAGTCCAAGATATATAGAGTATCGTGTTTGAATAGTTAAAAATGTACTTGATTCAGACTATTCTCTCAAAATCAAATGAAACAGAATGGGACATATTTTAGAACACCTTTTGCAGAAATGCATGCAACTAAGACACATAATAATAATAAAAATAATAAAGAATTAATAATTTTAATAATCCAATATAAATTGAATTTATATTGAAGATAGGAGAGGCCCCAAATTATTAATAACTTAGAATTTCATTTACACTATATAATTTCTATGAAAAAGGTTTTGATAGCATACCTGCTTATTATTCACCCTTTTATTGAAATGTATTTTCTCATATAATATTTTATGATTAGTGCTCCTTCTCCAACTCTACTAGATCCTCCTCAGAACTCCACTAATGCAAAACCATATCCCATCTTGCTCTTTCTCATTAGAAAACAAACAGGCATCTAAACAATAATATTAATAATAATAGTAAAAAAAGAGATTAAAAACAAATATACCTGATTGGAATAAAACAAAAAATAACTCAAAAAACGCTGACAACAAAAACTAAAACAAACAGAAAAACAAAAGGGCAAGAAATAGCACAAGCAAAACAGTCAAAGAGATAAACACATGGAGACCTACACAGAAATCCACTAAAACCACAAATTTGTAAATCATATGTGAATAAAAGATCAGTGGAGAGAGAACAATAGAAAATAAGAGGGAAAAATACCCAGAGAATACATTATGAAATAAAATATACCCTCCAAACATACTGCACTGTTCATTTTGTGTTAGCCATCTACTGTTGAGCTGAGGGGCTATTTTGTAGGTGGTTTGTCTGCATAGTACGAATCTCTTCCAGAAAAATAATTTTCACTTGAGAGTGGTTATTTGATAACTTCTGGGTTAGGAATATGGAATTGTGTCCACCTTTTCTCTCAGCAACCAGACCCCTTCCAGAGCAGACACGTGCAGACCCTATGTATCCTGCCACACTTCAATGACCTGATTTGTGTAGGTCTTACTATGTTTGGAAGGCCTGTTTCTTTGGTATTCTCAATCTCCTCTGACTTTCTAAATCTTTTCACCTCTTCAGAAAAATTCTGCAGGATTCTCAGAACAGTGAGGGGATGAAATTAATAGAGCTATCCTATTCAAGACTAAATAGTCTGAGCACTCTTTATCACTCTCTATCTTTCTCTCCCCCTCCCTTGCATTCTTTGCTCCCTACCTCCTTCCATCCATTCTTACCCCTCTTCCCTGCCCCTTCCACTCCCTCCCTCCTGACTCTCTCTTTGCTCCTCATCCAGCTGTGGATCTCTGTATTTATGTCTATGTACTTTGGAGGAACATTTTATATGTTCATTGGAAACTCTGGACTGAGTTGTAACCAAGGGCTAAGAGGCAGTCTCTTTACCCTCTTATCCCAGAAGCCATGGCAGGAGAGGGTGTCTTCTCTCTCTTCCTGTCAGAACCATACACAGGCTGTGATACAAACCTGGGAGCTCTGGGCTGACTTCTGAATCATGCAATCAGTGTTTCATCTCTAGAGTAGGTTTCCCAAAAGGCAGGAAGTTGTGGGGATGAATCCCTTGAGCATCAAAAATTAGCTGTAGGATAGAATGTATCTCAGATTCTCGTTGTCTTGTAATTTCTATTTAAAGATATAAACAATTGATTAAGTATAGACACACTATTACAAGTGTGCCTGAGTTTGTGTTTATGTTTTTTTCTTCTTTCAGATTTACAGCCAGATTAAGGAGTTAGGTCTTGTTTTTAGCAGATTGGTTTGAGCAATTGGAAATTTTTATGCACTTTGGTGTTTTGATATAATAATAACTTCCTTGTAGATTAACAGGGTTAATTTCATATTTATGAGAAAAATGCTTTTTGTGGAGAAGAAATGTTATAGCTCAATTTCTGACTCAAAGTTTGAATATTTTCCACAGGGAAATGTAACTTTCAAATTTCCTATAGACATTTTAAAGCTAATTTATTTATTTAAAAATTAATCTCTTGCTTACAATCATAAACACACACACACATACACACATACACACACACACACAAACATAGTGATACTGAGAAATATGAACACTTTTGTTGTTAGTCTTTTCTAGATAAATAGCTATATTTGCCAGTATCATTCTTATTTAATTCTGTCCTATATGTACTGCATGCAATATGGAATCATGTATATATTAAAGGGAATTATATTTTAGGAATGATTCATAATGATATTCCATCAAATTTTATGGATCAATGGGCATCATTAGACTTTCAGGAGTCATGCCAGTTTCATAAAACCCTTAGGTATAAAACAGGTATTATTTCGTCCTCCTAATCACAAGCACTTAGATGGTAGATGACAGACGACAAGAACTTTCATGTTGCATTACTCAGTGCAGAAAGGAACAGAGGACATTTACTTATTTCTAAGTGAATAGCTTTTAATGAAACTATTAAAATGTAGTATCTCTACAGTCTTGACAAATCAGCTTATCTATATCAGCTGCTGCGACCACACAGGAAAAAAAAATTAAATGCCAAAAAGCAAACAAACAAACAATAAACAACAACAAAGAACTAATGTGTTTGCCAATGAGATTTATAAAAAGAATTGTTAGGTAGTTTATTATAAAAGTCTTAAGCAGATTCATCCAAAAAACACCAATTTTGTAGTACTCTGTCCAAGCCCGCAGGGTAGTCAGCAGGAGTTGGGGACCACCTAGGAGAGAATTGGGGACAAGAGATGTGAAGAAGGACGCTAAGACAAGAGTCTGATCAATGCAACAAATTTATTTTTACCCAAGGCTGAATTTATACCATAGTAGGGGTAACAGAGGGAGGGGGGAAGTGGGAAACATTTAGGCAGGCCAAGGACACTGGCTCCTGTGGTCAGGCAATTGGCTGATGTCAACAGGATGTCAGAAAAGTCACAAGTTTGTCATATCATTAGGCAACCTGACGTCAGATGTATTTCTTAGAAAGGTCACAAGTTTGTCATGTCACCAGTCACCCTGACCACCAGATTTTTATTACCCTTCTGCAGCTGGCTGGGGATTGTCCATGAACCCAGTCATACTTAACTCTAACTATAATATTAACATCAATAATGGAGGCTTTTAAGGGTATCACTCCCAACAGTACTCATGTGGTTCTGAACCATATGTTAAAAACTATGTAAATCGTTTGGAAAACAGTTCTCTATTCAGCCACATAGTAGTCAGGAGACATCAAAATAATGTACTAGAAAGTAGAAGACAGGACTCCAGAATCACTTTCTATTAGCTTCCCTCTTTGATCAAAGGAACACAAAGAAACATGGGCTAGTGCCTTCAGAGGTGGCAAGAGATGGATCCTATTGATTTGTGCACAAGAACATGAACTGCAAGTGTGAACTATGCACTGTACTTTTTTTTTTAAATTGGTAAAAATGTACCTGGACACAAGGTTTTTCCCTTTACACAGTTTTAGGAGTTCAGTCCAGTTGACACCAGACACACAGCATTCACATCACTGTGACTCCTGCAAAGTATCACTACATTCTTCCCAGAAGGCCTCAGCTTGCATACTGTGTCTCTGTAGACCTTAAAACAGAGTGGGTCGTTAGCCTCTCAGTGTTGCTATCACCATTCCATTCTCTGCTTTCCCCATCTGTCTTCTCAAATATCTATTTCTGTTGAGCATATTTTACTTATCATATTGTCACAATAGTATGTAACTGTCATAATATATCAGTGTTTTGTCTTTAGAATAAAATTCAGCATACCCTTGTATAAGGAAGAAAAACGGAATGTAGTATAAAAATAATTACAATTTAGAAAAAATGCTCCTTCCTATTTTTGATTTAATAAGGGAATCAAGAAATACTCATGCATTCATTTGTGATGAATTTTAGGATGTAACATAATATCGATCACTGAATATTACAGTATTTGGGCTTGTACTCATGAAAAGTATGGCATAATAACTTTAAATGTGAGTAAGTATTCATGCCATATTGTCCAGAATCCTATGTTTCTTTAAGAATTTCTGTGTCTTAGAAATGCTATGGTAGGCGTTCACCCCTAAAGACAAGTAAATCCATTTAGAAATCAGTCCTGGAGGGATTGGGGATTTAGCTCAGTGGTAGAGCGCTTGCCTAGTAAGCGCAAGGCCCTGGGTTCCGTCCCCAGCTCCGAAAAAAAAAAAAAAAAAGAAAAAAGAAATCAGTCCTGGGAAAGCAAGCCTACCTTGGCTAGAGCCAAAGACCAGTACAGGCTAGAGTTGCTATGATCCTAAGGAATGAGGTTGAAATCTCTTTGCCAAGTGCATAGCGATGATGATATGGGGGGCTAGACCCTTAACCTTTCTTGAGCTGTAGTCTAGTAGTCTACAGACTAGAAAACAGAGGTTATAATGTGCAGCTCACAGAGTCCTGACAAAGCTCAATGATGTGGCATGTGGTGAGAACTTGGTGAGAAATCAGATGGGAAATATAAGAGGTGAGCCATTCTATGAAATTGAATGGTTCATTGACAACAGATTTTGGTCAAGTGGATCAAGGCCATTCAGCAGATGACTAAGAGAAAAATTATGCAAAGAGAACCTATATTTGAAATGGAGCACATTTACAACACAAAAGAGTATATGATTTTTTTCTTTTTTCCCCAGTGAACTAGATTGTTGGGGGAGGGCGGCAATGGAGGGAGGATGGGGAGGGGAACACCGATAAGAAAGGGGAGGGGGGGCGGGGATGTTTGCCCGGAAACCGGGAAAGGGAATAACACTCGAAATGTATATAAGAAATACTCAAGTTAATAAAAAAAAATTGGATGTTTTATGTATTTACACTTCAAATGTTATCCCCTTTCCTGTTTTTCCCCACTTCCATATCCCTTCCCCCTGCTTCCATAATGCTGTCTCCCTTCCCACCCACCTACTCTCACCTCACCACCCTAACATTCTCCTACACTGGGGAAATGAGCCTAACAGGACCAAGGGCTTTTCCTCCTATTGACTCCAGACAATGCCATCCTCTGCTACATATGCAATTAGAGCCATGGGTCCCTCCATGTGTACTCTTTAGTTGATAGTTTAGTCCCTGGGAACTCTGGGAGGTCTGGTTAGTTAATATTGTTGTTCTTCCTATGGGATTGCAAACTTCTTCAGCTCCTACAGTCCTTTCTCGAACTCCTCCATTGGAGTTCCCGTGTTCAGTCCAATGGTTAGCTGTAAGCATCCACATCTGCATAATTACGTATAGGCAGCACCAGCAAAATAGCAAACCAAAGAATGCAAGCTTTCAACGTGAATGACTATCACTGCAACCAAAAAGAGAAAAATTCAATAAACAGCAAAATGTAGGCAAGCAAAAATTACAGGTCAAATCTCTTTCGATAAGTATTTATTTTTGGAAAACATATTTAGAAATATAAATTCTCATTTTCAAATGTGAGTTTATTCATGCGTGTGTGAATTACATATACTAATAGAAATTTCCACCAGTGGTGTGTGCAAATCCATTTTCTCTACGTTCTTACCAGTTTTTGTTCTTTAAACAGACACCCTAACTATTGTGAGAGTAAGTCCTCTCAAAGCTTTGATTAGTATTTCTTTTATGGCAATGATATTAGACTATTTTCAAATGTTTTATGAATTTTTAGTTTTTTTTTTCATTTAAATGGCTATTGAGATAATATGTACATTTAAAATTTTTGGAATTTAAAATGAGTTGTTTCAAGCTATTATAGTTAGAGATGAAAAAGGAGCCATTACAAGAGACATGAGTGCATGTCTTAAACATTTGCACTACTAATTGAAATGCTCAAAGAAATTTAGAATGGATGTATTTCTAAATCTATGTGACATATCAAATTACGTAAATAGCTTAAACAGATCTATGGTTTAAAACAAAATTGACATAATAATTGACAGTCTCTCATGCTGAAGATTGTCTCCATTTATTATTATAGCTTTATTCAGAACATTGTTGACTTTCTTCATGAAAACTTAATACTTTACTTGTTTGTGATGATTATTGATGTCCTATATTTTAAAAGCAAGTGAAGGTATTTTAAACAAAAACTGTCATTAGTTAATAAGTGAAAATATTTATGTACAACCTGCTCTGTGTCTTTGATTTTAATAAAGTAGTATGACATGACTTTTAATCGAATACTCTTACATTGAATTAATTATAGAAAGAGTGGTTTAAACAAAATAATTTCAATTATGAGGATATGGTCTCTTCTTATATTCTATAGTCATCATCATTTTCAAATGCATTTTGTTACATTGATGTATTTGTGTAGGGGTGGCTGTGTGCATGTGTGGAAGTCAGAGAGCATGTTGTGAGGTCAGCTTCATGCAGGCTCTTCCCACAGTATACTTGGAATTATTGTGCAAGTAAAATTTTATATTTATTTACATTCAAGTATCATTGCAGAAGTTATATTACTTTGTACAGTATAAAAATATTGGAAACAAAAAATGAGTCTCATAGGTAAGGTAGCATTGAATGCCCTGTTTCCCATGTGAACCCCACCTTTGTACAGAGAAGTACAGTTGGGGGGATATAGTCAACCATATCTGGCAATCACAAATCTGTTTGAAATATTTATTTCATGGTTCATTACAACTCTTTGTCACACAGACGCTCATAAGTGTAAAGCATATTATTTTGGTAAAATGTTTCCTAGATACCCGTACCGTTTTCCTGGATGGCTACAATCATACTAGATGGACCGCTTAATGCTCGGTCAGAATTTATAGGTATCTGCATCTGTGATGTGAACTTTCTAACAATAAATTTAGCATTATTATGATTCTATGAGAAATGATTTGCAGACCTTCATTCATATCCGCTGTTCGATGAAAATGCAAGATACATGAAATATGTAATTGTGTAGAAACTAAAAATGTGTCTTTGACTCTCTTAGTTGTATTCACAAAGATGTGTGTATGTCTCTCTGCATCTGTTTTCTTGTCTCTTCATTTGTGTGCCTATGTGTAGGTTTAAGTGTATTTGCATGCGTGTCTGTGTGAATGCCTATATGTATTTATGTGTATATGTGGGCATGTCTCATTGTGTGTTTATATATTTGTATTCTGTTGTTGTGTGTATGTTTCTGAATGTCTCTGTGTGTATGTATTTGTATGTATGTATTAAAATGTGTATGTTTTTGTGTAGACAGAAATGAATTTGATATCATTTGATTACTTGTACTTGGTAAAGTAATGGAAGCTTGGTAATTGTCTTCTACTTCTGTCATTCCCTTTTTGTCACCCATGTCAAAGTCACCTTGATAGATTCACCAAATACATTTACTTAATTTCAAGTTTTCTTAGTTCTGATTTTAAATTGTATTTCCTTATATTTACGTTTCCTAATATACTAGTCTGTTACATTTTCCTAAATATCAGATATGCAACAAATCTTAACATAGATTTTGAATATATGAATTTTATTTTTATCACTTTAAATTGTCAAGGTATGTCTTTCTTTTTTCTTTAATTTTAAATATGTCAAAATTTATTCAACATTTTCTGTTTTTATTTTATTTTATTTTTTAACTTGAGTATTTCTTATTTACATTTCGAGTGGTGTTATTCAGTTTCCCAGTTTACGGGCCAACATCCCCCTAATCCCTCCCCCTCCCCTTCTTTATGGGTGATCCCCTCCCCATCCTCCCCCCCATTGCCACCCTCCCCCCAACAATCACGTTCAGTCTTAGCAGGATCCAGGGCTTCCCCTTACACTGATGATCATACTAGGATATTCAATGCTACCTATGAGGTCAGAGTCCAGGGTAAGTCCATATATAGTCTTTAGGTAGTGGCTTAGTCCCTGGAAGCTCTGGTTGCTTGGCATTGTTGTTCATATGGGGTCTCGAGCCCCTTCAAGCTCTTCCAGCTCTTTCTCTGATTCATTCAACGGGGGTCTTGTTCTCAGTTCAGTGGTTTGCTGCTGGCATTCGCCTCTGTATTTGTTGTATTCTTGCTGTGTCTATCAGGAGAGATCTACATGCATTTCCAGTCTGCCTGCACTTCTTTGCTTCATCCATCTTGTCTAATTGGGTGGCTGTATATGTATGGGCCACATGTGGTGCAGGCTCTGAATGGGTGTTCCTTCAGTCTCTGTTTTAATCTTTGCCTCTCTATTCCCTGCCAAGGGTATTCTTGTTCCCCTTTTAAAGAAGGAGTGAAGCATTCACATTTTGATCATCCATCTTGAGTTTCATTTGTTCTAGGCATCTAGGGTAATTCAAGCATTTGGGCTAATAGCCACTTTTCAATGAGTGCATACCATGTGTATTTCTCTATGATTGGGTTAGCTCACTCAGGATGATATTTTCCCGTTCCAACCATTTGCCTACGAATTTCATAAAGTCATTGTTTTTGATAGCTGAGTAATATTCCATTGTGTAGATGTACCACATTTTCTGTATCCATTCCTCTGTTGAAGGGCATCTGGGTTCTTTCCAGCTTCTGGCTATTATAAATAAGGCTGCTATGAACATAGTGGAGCACGTGTCTTTTTTGTATGTTGGGGCATCTTGTGAGTATATGCCCAAGAGAGGTATAGCTGGATCCTCAGGCAGTTCAATGTCCAATTTTCTGAGGAACCTCCAGACTTATTTCCAGAATGGTTGTACCAGTCTGCAATCCCACCAACAATGGAGGAGTTTCCTCTTTCTCCCCATCCTCGCCAGCACTTGCTGTCACCTGAGTTTTTGATCTTAGCCATTCTCACTGGTGTGAGGTGAAATCTCAGAGTTGTTTTTATTTGCATTTCCCTTATGACTAAAGATGTTGAACATTTCTTTAGGTGTTTCTCAGCCATTCGGCATTCCTCAGCTGTGAACTCTTTGTTTAGCTCTGAACCCCATTTTTAATAGGGTTATTTGTCTCCCTGCGGTCTAAATTCTTGAGTTCTTTGTATATTTTGGATATAAGGCCTCTATCTGTTGTAGGATTGGTAAAGATCTTTTCCCAATCTGTTGGTTGCCGTTTTGTCCTAACCACAGTGTCCTTTGCCTTACAGAAGCTTTGCAGTTTTATGAGATCCCATTTGTCGATTCTTGATCTTAGAGCATAAGCCATTGGTGTTTTGTTCAGGAAATTTTTTCCAGTGCCCATGTATTAGAGATGCTGCCCTTGTTTTTCTTCTATTAGTTTGAGTGTATCTGGTTTGATGTGGAGGTCCTTGATCCACTTGGACTTAATCTTTGTACAGGGTGATAAGCATGGATCGATCTGCATTCTTCTACATGTTGACCTCCAGTTGAACCAGCACCATTTGCTGAAAATGCTATCTTTTTTCCATTTGATGGTTTTGGCTCCTTTGTCAAAACTCAAATTCCCATAGGTGCGAGGGTTCATTTCTGGGTCTTCAATTCTGTTCCATTGGTGTATCTGTCTGTCTCTGTGCCAATACCATGCAGTTTTTTTTTTTTTTATCACTATTGATCTGTAATACTGCTTGAGTTCGGGGATAGTGATTCCCCCTGAAGTCCTTTTATTGTTGAGGAAAGTTTTAGCTATCCTGGGTTTTTTGTTATTCCAGATGAATTTGCAAATTGTTATGTCTAACTCTTTGAAGAAATGGATTGGTATTTTAATGGGGATTGCATTGAATCTGTATATCGCTTTTGGTAAAATGGCCATTTTTTACTATATTAATCCTGCCAATCCATGAGCATGGAAGATCTTTCCATCTTCTGCGGTCATCTTCAATTTCTTTCTTCAGAGTCTTGAAGTTCTTATTGTACAGATCTTTTACTTGCTTGGTTAAAGTAACACCGAGGTACTTAATATTATTTGGGTCTATTATGAAGGGTGTCGTTTCCCTAATTTCTTTCTCGACTTGTTTCTCTTTTGTGAAGAGGACGGCTACTGATTTATTTGAGTTAATTTTATACCCAGCCATGTTGCTGAAATTGTCTATCAGCTTTAATAGTTCTCTGGTGGAACTTTTGGGATCACTTAAATATACTATCATAACATCTGCAAATAGTGATATTTTGACTTCTTCTTTTCCGATCTGTATCCACTTGACCTACTTTTGTTGTCTGATTGCTCTGGCTAGAACTTCAAGAACTATATTGAATAAGTAGGGAGAGAGTGGGCAACCTAGTCTAGTCCCTGATTTTAGTGGGATTGCTTCAAGTTTCTCTCCATTTAGTTTAACGTTAGCAACTGGTTTGCTGTATATGGCTTTTACTATGTTTAGGTATGGGCCTTGAATTCCTATTCTTTCCAGGACTTTTATCATGAAGGGGTGTTGAATTTTGTCAAATGCTTTCTCAGCGTCTAATGAAATGATCATGTGGTTTTGTTCTTGTTCTTTCAGGTTGTTTATATATTGGATCCCGTTGATGGTTTTCCATATATTAAACCATCCCTGCATGCCTGGGATGAAGCCTACTTGATCGTGGTGCATGATTGTTTTGATGTGCTCTTGGATTCGGTTTACCAGAATTTTATTGAGTATTTTTGCATCGATATTCATAAGGGAAATTGGTCTGAAGTTCTCTTTCTTTGTTGGGTCTTTGTGTGGTTTAGGTATAAGAGTAATTGTGGCTTCTTAGAAGGAATTCGGTAGTACTCCATCTGTTTCAGTTTTGTGGAATAGTTTGGATAGTATTGGTATGAGGTCTTCTATGAAGGTCTGATAGAATTCTGCACTAAATCTGTCTGGACCTGGGCTCTTTTTAGTTGGGAGAGCTTTAATGACTGCTTCTATTTCCTTAGGAGTTATGGGGTTGTTTAACTGGTTCATCAGTTCCTGATTTAACTTCGGTACCTGGTATCTGTCTAGGAAATTGTTCATTTCCTGCACATTTTCAAGTTTTGTTGAATATAGGCTTTTATAGTAAGATCTGATGATTTTTTAAATTTCCTCTGAATCTGTAGTTATGTCTCCCTTTTCATTTCTGATTTTGTTAATTTGGACATACTCTCTGTGTCCTCTCGTTAGTCTGGCTAAGGGTGTATCTATCTTGTTGATTTTCTCAAAGAACCAACTTTTGTTTCTGTTGATTCTTTCTATGGTCCTTTTTGTTTCTACTTGGTTGATTTCTGCTCTGAGTTTGATTATTTCCTGCCTTCTACTCCTCCTGGGTGTATTTGCTTCTTTTTGTTCTAGAGCTTTTAGGTGTGTTGTCAAGCTGCTGACATATGCTCTTTCCTGTTTCTTTCTGCAGGCACTCAGTGCTATGAGTTTTCCTCTTAGCACAGCTTTCATTGTGTCCCATAAGTTTGGGTATGTTGTACCTTCATTTTCATTAAATTCTAAAAAGTCTTTAATTTCTTTCTTTATTTCTTCCTTGACCAGGTTATCATTGAGTAGAGCATTGTTCAATTTCCACGTATATGTGGGCATTCTTCCCTTATTTTTATTGAAGACCAGTTTTAGGCCGTGGTGGTCCGATAGCACGCATGGGATTATTTCTATCTTTCTGTACCTGTTGAGGCCCGTTTTTTGACCAATTATATGGTCAATTTTGGAGAAAGTACCATGAGGACCTGAGAAGAAGGTATATCCTTTTGCTTTAGGATAGAATGTTCTATAAGTATCTGTTAAGTCCATTTGGCTCATGACTTCTCTTAGTCTGTCTACGTCTCTGTTTAATTTCTGTTTCCATGATCTGTCCATTGAATAGAGTGGGGTGTTGAAGTCTCCTACTATTATTGTGTGATGTGCAATGTCTGTTTTGTGCTTTAGTAAGTTGTCTTTTACGTATGTAGGAGCAATCGGGTGCTCTTAACCACTGAGCCATTTCTCCAGCCCCATGTTTTGAGCTTTAGTAAGGTTTCTTTTACGTATGTAGGTGCCCTTGTATTTGCGGCATAGATATTTAGGATTGAGAGTTCATCTTGGTGGATTTTACCTTTGATGAATATGAAGTGTCCTTCCTTATCTTTTTTGATGACTTTTAGTTGAAAATTGATTTTATTTGATATTAGAATGGCTACTCCAGCTTGCTTCTTCTGACCATTTGCTTGGAAAGTTGTTTTCCAGCCTTTCACTCTGAGGTAGTGTCTGTCTTTGTCTCTGAGGTGTGTTTCCTGTAGGCAGCAGAATGCAGGGTCCTCCTTGCGTATCCAGTTTGTTAATCTATGTCTTTTTATTGGGGATTTGAGTCCATTGATGTTGAGAGATATTAAGGAATAGTGATTATTGCTTCCTGTTATATTCATATTTGGATGTGAAGTTATGTTTGTGTGCTTTTCTTCTCTTTGTTTTGTTGCCAAGACGATTAGTTTCTTGCTTCTTCTAGGGTATAGCTTGCCTCCTTATGTTGGGCTTTACCATTTATTATCCTTTGTAGTGCTGGGTTTGTAGAAAGATATTGTGTAAATTTGGTTTTGTCATGGAATATCTCGGTTTCTCCATCTATGTTAATTGAGAGTTTTGCAGGATACAGTAACCTGGGCTGGCAGTTGTGTTCTCTTAGGGTCTGTTTGACATCTATCCAGGATCTTCTGGTTTTCATAGTCTTTGGTGAAAAGTCTGGTGTGATTCTGATAGGTCTGCCTTTCTATGTTACTTGACCTTTTTCCCTTACTGCTTTTAATATTCTTTCTTTATTTTGTGCATTTGGTGTTTTGACTATTATGTGACGGGTGGTGTTTCTTTTCTGGTCCAATCTATTTGGAGTTCTGTAGGCTTCTTGTATGCTTATGGGTATCTCTTTCTTTAGGTTAGGGAAGTTTTCTTCTATGATTTTGTTGAAGATATTTACTGGTCCTTTGAGCTGGGAGTCTTCACTCTCTTCTATACCTATAATCCTTAGGTTTGATCTCCTCATTGAGTCCTGGATTTCCTGTATGTTTTGGACCAGTAGCTTTTTCTGCTTTACATTATCTTTGACGGTTGATTCGATGATTTCTATGGAATCTTCTGCTCCAGAGATTCTCTCTTCTATCTCTTGTATTCTGTTGGTGAAACTTGTATCTACGGCTCCTTGTCTCTTCTTTTGGTTTTCTATATCCAGGGTTGTTTCCATGTGTTCTTTCTTGATTGCTTCTATTTCCATTTTTAATTCCTTCAACTGTTTGATTGTGTTTTCCTGGAATTCTTTCAGGGATTTTTGTGATTCCTCTTTTTATGCCTCTACTTGTTTATTTATGTTTTCCTGTGTTTCTCTAAGGGAGTTCTTCCTGTCTTTCTTGAAGTCCTCCAGCATCATGATCAAATATTATTTTGAAACTAGATCTTGCTTTTCTGGTGTGTTTGGATATTCAATGTTTGCTTTGGAGGGAGAATTTGGGGTCTGATGATGCCATGTAGTCTTGGTTTCTCTTGCTTGGATTCCTGCGTTTGCCTCTCGCCATCAGATTATCTCTAGTGTTACTAGAGGACAGTGGCTAGACTGTCCTATAAGCCTGTGTGTAAGGGGTGCTGTAGACCTGTTTTCCTGTTTTCTTTCAGCCAGTAATGGGAACAGAGTGTTCTGCTTTCGGGCGTGTAGTTTTTCCTATCTACAGGTCTTCAGCTGTAACACAGTTCCTGTGGGCCTGTGTCCTGAGTTCACTAGGCAGGTCGCTTGGAGTAGGAAGGTTTGTCTTACCTGTGGTCCTGAGGCTCACGTTTGCTCGTGGGGTGTTGCTTACGAGCTCTCCATGTTGGCAGCAACCAGGAAGATCTGCGACGCCCTTTCCTGGACCTTCCGTGCACCAGGGTTCCAGATGGAGTTTGGTGTTTTCCTCTAGAGTCAGAGATGTGGACAGAGTGCAGTCTCTTCTGGTTACCCAGGCGTGTCTGTCTCTGAAGGTTTAGCTCTCCCTCCCACGGGATTTGGGTGCAGAGAACTGTTTATCTGGTCGGTCCCTTCAGGTTCAGGTGGTGTCTCAGACACAGCGGACCTGCTGCTCCTGGGCCCTCCTCTACAGGAACCCAGAGGCCGTATACAGTTTCCTCTTGGGCCAGGGATGTGGGCAGGGGTGGGCAGTGTTGGTGGTCTCTTCCGCTCTGCAGTCTCAGGAGTGCCCACCTGTCCAGGCGGTGAGGGCTCTCTCCCACGGGGTTTGGGAGCAGAGAGCTGCTCCAGGTATGTCTTTCTAATAAAACTGTGACATAATTAAAAGTAGGCCAATGCAAAAAGAAAGAATAAGATGTTAAATATACCACCCCACATACCAACTTAGCTGAGTGGTGTACGAAATTAACCTTTTAATTTTGAATGTCAAAGTGATATTTATGTGTAAGCTTAAATTAAGATCTAAGTGTTGTATTTACTGAGTCTTTTTTGATCACAAATGTTATGGTATTCAAGATGACTATTCAACACTTATTTAATTCATTATACAAATGCTTCTCATTTTTGTCTTGAACATTATATATGCAAACAGCTCATACATGAAGAATATTTATAAAAACCACTATTATATAATATTTCATGAGAAACTGAAAGCCAGAAATATGTAGCATTAAAATCACCATATATAATCAACTGAACATTCTCAAGGATGTAAGAGAGTTTGTCAAGGAGTGGATGAAGTTTTAAACACTAAACCAAAGCTTCCTTCTGCCAATAACCTAGGTAGACGTTTAGTTTCGAGATAGTTTTGACTTTCCATGGGAAAGGTTGTCAAACAAATGGGCCACATGATAAATATCCATATTCTTTTTTAGAAGTTCATAATAAAATGAATAATGAAGCTTCGCAGAGGTGGGGGCAATATGTGAAGACATTGAATTGAACCAATATTTTCTGTGCACATTTGGCTGTCAGTCCTCTTTCTCTTGTTTAGAGTGGTCAGGCACAGTTGGTAGCATCACTTTTTTGAGGTCTTGTACTTCTTCTATGAAGAAACATTTATTATCCTTTTAGTAATCACGGTAAGAGTAAAGGGGTTATCAAAGTCATAATTACCTTTGATTTCTTAGAAATGAGTTCCTATTACAAGAATATGAACAGAGTAGCCCTACATGTTTTGCAGAGGTAACAATGTGAAGATGAGGTCTTAGAAGTCCCTGAAGATGAACAAAAATGCTTGGCCCACTAGGCCTCCATAAAGATTTCCTCTACATGTTTCCACATTGTTTGGAAATTTATGACATCCTATAAAAGAACTCCACATAAAAAGACTTCACTGTGCTTAACCCAACTCCTTTTCTCTCTTCACATTTGCCTGTTATCTAATTTGATCTCTGTCAGGAGACCAATTAGTCAGTTCTTTAATAAAATCGTTGTGTACTTTAGCCTTTTTCGGAAACAAAGCAGAGCAATGCTAAACTTTCACATTTGACTTCCTTACTCGTAGGCCCTATTAAAAGAGCTTTTTATCACTTTAGAATTGTGCTAAAATTTAGAGCATAAAATTGTTGTTTATGAAATTTTTGATATGCCTTGCAGTCTTGCTGAATCCAAAAAGTTGTCCATTGTAACCTGTACTTAAAATTATTAATAAGTTTCCTGAGGAACAAACACAGGTTTTGCTGAGAACCTGTGTTTTTGCATCTGGGCCAGAAGCCTTCAGAGTGTTGATGCCTAGAACAAAACTGCCCATCTGAGACAGTCTAAAACCCCCATAGATACTCCTTACTGTCAAACTGGTTCTGTGTATGGCTGGACAGCATTAGAAATAGGCCATGACAGAAGTTGAGAAATTATTCTGATCATCTCATTCTGAGCTCTTTATATTCAAGGGGCACACAGTAAAGCTTGGTTACACAAATGTTGTGTTTCCTTTTAAATTAAGGCAGTTAATTAGTACTTGTTATCCTTGCTGTTTGAAGGAACTGGGATGCTGATAATGTTAAATGGTTTACCAGATTTATGGCTATTAGAGAACTCAAATCGAAATATATTTTCTAACCTCCACTTCGTATGTTTCTATAATGTTTCACATCATAGGTAAGGAGTAGGGTTGGGGATTTAGCTCAGTGGTAGAGCGCTTGCCTAGCAGGCACAAGGCCCTGGGTTTGATCCCCAGCTCCGGAAAAAAAAAAGAAAACTAAATAGGTAAGGGATATATATATATATATATATATATATATATATATATATATATATAATATACACTATATACTTACTTTATATATGTATATGTAATACTGTTATATATACATATGTAATCATATATATATATTACACACATATGTATGTTTGCATTATCTTTTCCTCCCACACATTTCAGTTAATAGCTTCTTCTGCTACCATTTACTTTAATAGTCTAAAAAGGTGACTGCCTTTGAGCTAGAGTATGACCATGTAGTCTTTTATCTCCTTTAGCTTTGGTTCTTATTTCCTTAGCTTTATAAATGTTGGATTATAGATACATATCATGTTCTTTGACTCCTTCTTCTTTAAACAAACATTAAAACTTAACTTACTTATTGAAATATACTGCACACATTTGATAAAGCTCCCTCAAAATCCCATGGCTAGCTATGCAACAGGGCCCATAAGAGAACCTACTTCTATGATTCTGCTTAATAATTGTAAAGTGGATATCTTGTGGGTAGTTCATAATTTATCCTTATAGATAAGACTTATAGAAGACTGTGATTAATATGGAAATGACTCACAGTCAACATGCAGAAAATAAGAGACTATAAAGTGTTCAGATAAAATACCACATGTCCTCTATGCAAGGCCCAGTATTTATTATACAATAGGAAATGGAAACCTTGTAAAAGCCAGCATATAGACAGCATAAATGTCTATAGCAAAACATTATTTGTTAGACATAGGAGCTCAGGAACACATATTAACTCACCATGGCTCCAAGTACATGCACAAAATGTATGCAAAACAAAGGCAGTCAGAATTCTAGCATAGATGGGGCAGGTTTCATGAAATATCACCCTATCTAGGGAACTATTGGCAGTGAACACAGCCATTGAAAGGCTACTCATGTTCCTGGCACGATCCCACACCCCTGCAACATACAAGCTACAAAGAACGGACTCAGTGACTGTTAAAGGAAAAGAGCGAGAGCAATCAAAGATGGAATGGAAAAGTCGGGGGCATTGGAAGAGAATTTGAATTACGAACAGAGGGACAGTATCAATCATGTGTTTTTGTTAATATTAAAGTATTTAAAATTTTTAAAATGTGTTTAGAACTAAATTAAAGTTTTCAAAAACTAATAATTTCCCATCATATTTAGTAAATGATAGCACAGGTTTCCCAAGAGCCAGTGTCATATCTGTCCCAGGCAGAAACTGTGAAGAGTGATGGGAAGTCGAGAGGAAAACAGACTGAGGAAGCTCAGTTGTGTAAGCAGTCCTCCAAACTCAGCATCCAGGAGAACAACTCCCCTGCTCTAGGAGCCGGCCTTTCATCTGAACCATATTCAATCTCTGGGAAAACTGGTGCCTCTGAATAATCATTTTGGGAAACAGCAATGGTTTTTCTTGACTTGGTGGCTTTGAATATGTCCCACTTTTTGCTGCACAATTACAATACAAATCAACCAAAGTCTTCCACTTATCTATAAGACTGAAAGCTGTACTAACAAATAAGATGTCAACCTTGCTATCATTAAGAATTGGAGAAGTAGTTTCTCTTATTGGGCCTGCTCCATGGCCAGCCGTAGAGTTTGGCGCTTTTTTCCATGTGTATTTTTATATCTTTATGGATTTGTGATTGACCAATGTTTTCTCAATATGACACAGAGAACAGAAACTTGAAAACATTTGTGCTCCAATTAAAAACTTTAAACAAAACAAGATAATATTAAGATAGAAGGAAAACCTTCAATGGGAGAATATATTTGCATACACATTACACAAAGATTAAAAATAAAATGAACAAATTATACAAGCATATATAGTATAAAAGTTAGTTTTTCTTTTAATCTCATTCCAGACTATAGTGACAGGTGTTAACACTATAGAAACCAGTTGGATATTCTGAAAACTAAAATTAGATCTACTGTATGATGCAGCTCTCTCACTCTTTGGTATATCCCCAAAGGACACCATATCTTAATATAGGTATGTCTCCTAACCTATGTTCATTGATGCTTTACTCATAAATGCCAGGAGATTGCTATAGTTTGGGTGTTCATTAACTGATGAATTGAGTATGAGAATGTGGTCTATTTACACAGTGGAATATTATGTATGTACTTACTAATAAGAAAAAATGAAATTTGTAGATAAATGAATGATGGCAGAAACAATCATTTGGAGTTAAGAAACCCAGACTCCTAAGAGGAAATCTAAAAGGTTTTCCCTGGTCTGTGGATAATAGCTTTCACTCTTCAGATGTGGACGTTTCATTTGGAATAACCATAAAGATCACTTCATCCCTCATTCTTCATCTTCAAAGCTTCTAACTGCTTAGATGGCAATTCATATAGAGATACAAAACTGGCTAGGGTGCAGAGAATAAGATAATGAGAATTCTCAGTTCTTATGAAAACATATATACTATAACTTCCCAAACAGGGCTTAGGGATCATTGAGGAAGAGGGGGCCGAAAGAGTGTATAAACTCAAGACCGTGGGTGACTACAAAAGGGCATTATTTTCTGAACATAGTAAGCAGCTCACAGTGATCTTGACAAATCTGTAAAAACCCAAGTCAGCCTAAATTCCTGTAAGAAAAAGCACCGAGGCACACAATTCCTCTCAAGTTCCAAGATTGGTACTTGTAAGTAATCTATAAGAAAAATAAAACAAAAAAATGAAAAAAACTGACAACTCCAAGCAATTGCTTGGAGACGGAGTGATTTTTCTCTAAGAATATAGCCTCTGAGTATCAACCACACTGTAATAGAAGACTGCATATCTAAGAATATTTTGCTTAGCACAAATTTTAGAAGAGCATATTCTAAGTTCTTACAGAGCTGCTCTTTCCCCCAAATATAAGAATATTATAAATAGCAATGTTTAATGTGGACCATGGCAGGAAACATTCTGGCATTCTTGTACAGTAGAAGTGACCAATAAATAAAGTCTCTCATCCAGTCCATGCTGCGAGCTGTAGCTGCAGTTCAGGCTTTTCCTTCTCTTTGGATGTGTTCAGTCTGCAATGGTTCCCATTCTGTGTTTGTTGGCTTTAGTTCCTCTGGTTTATTTTGTTAGAAAAACAGCCAGTACGATACCATAAACACAAACCCTTTTCTCAATTGGAAATTTATAACTTAGTACAAAAGAAAACTATAAATAAATACCTTAGTAACAAATAAAATAGAGGAAAATACATTGAATATGCCATCTGTGCACAGGGGAAACTTTCAGTGCTTCATGGATGATGTTTCATGGGAGAGTAATGGAAGATACACTTATTAAATTAATGATATAACATTTCTATGTCCCAATGATATGAGATTTGCTAGAGTTTATAGAGGCACTTAGCAAAGACTTTACAAAAATATCATAAACTGAAATTTGAAGATGTGTTATGTCATTAGCTAGAAACTCAATAAAATATGAACTGAGGTACTAACGTTGGGAAAGTATTGGTATTGATTTTATAGCATTATGTCTGTGAATGAAGACATTTTAATCTTCCTTCCCATTCCTCTACCTACCCAATCCCATAGATGCTTTGATTCAAGCCTTTGTGTTATGAGTGCTGTGTTGTGATTCAAGCCTTTGTGTTATGAGCACTGTGTTGTGATTCAAGCCTTTGTGTTATGAGCACTGTGTTGTGATTCAAGCCTTTGTGTTATGAGTGCTGTGTTGCATACAGAAAGGGATGCCCACTCAGTTCTTTCCAAGAAAGCAGCTACAATTTTATGTCAGCATTTGTTTCTTCTGTTCTTGTTTTTTAGTTTTCTTGTTTGTATGTTTGCTTTTTCTAGCTTTCCTTTTTTTTTTCCTCCATCTTTATTAAATTGGGTATTTCTTTTTTACATTTCAACCCGGTTTCCAGGCCAACATCCCCCTAACCCCTCCCCTTCCCCTTCTATATGGGTGTTCCCCTCCGCGTCCTCCCCCCATTACCGCCCTCCCCCCAACAATCACGTTCACTGGGGGTTCAGTCTTAGCAGGACCCAGGGCTTCCCCTTCCACTGGTGCTCTTACTAGGATATTCATTGCTAGCTATGAGGTCAGAGTCCAGGGTCAGTCCATGTATAGTCTTTGGGTAGTGGCTTAGTCCCTGGAAGCTCTGGTTGGTTGGCATTGTTGTTCATATGGGGTCTCGAGCCCCTTCAATCTCTTTCAGTCCTTTCTCTGATTCCTTCAACGGTGGTCCCGTTCTCAGTTCAGTGGTTTGCTGCTGGCATTCGCCTAAGTATTTGCCATATTCTGGCTGTGTCTCTCAGGAGAGATCTACATTCTATCTATCAGAACACTTAGCAATTGGATACTTTGTTGCCTATTATAAATGTTTACTGCATCATCTATGTATTCAGTAAAGTTCCTCTTGGCAAACTGTAAAGGAGATAATGGTCAGCTCCGTTCACTTGAGACCTATGCTTGTTTCTAAATGTTCTGGCCCCATCTAAAGCTATTCCACCACCGCTTAAGTCAGAAAACTCACTCATGTGCCTAGTGCATATGACCAACATATGAGCTATTTTACTAAATATATTACAAAACATATTACATTTATTATACTTATTATGAAAACTTCCAAACAAGAGATGATTGTATTTTTATTATGTGAAGTCAATCGTTTTCATCAGAAATATTTTTGTGTTGTGGCTTTAAGGATTTGAAAGCTTTTATGGGTGTTATCTATGGATTATCTTCACCTTGCTTTCGATTCTGTTCATATCCCTTAACATGTATATGTTTGAATAGTAGACAAGAAAGAGCTTGCCTGCAAGAGCGAATCCTTAATATAGGCTAGTATCTGACTCAATTTTTTTCTACTCCCTGTTCCATGGTAGTAGTTCAAAGAATAATGTTGTTCATTCTGTTTGCCCATTTTAGGTTTTCTTCCACTCTTCAAAATGTACCGGAATAGCACTCAACATCCAGAATCAGGAAGCCTTCTAACTTCTATGCTCAGTAGTAACGGTAGAGCCTATTTTTTAGAAGGTGAAGGTGCAGAAAAGTCAAGATGTACATCCATTTGTCCCTGAGGCTGTTTTTCGCACAAAGAAACAAATCCATCTACTCAGGCTACATCTACTGTCATCCTTTTCAATAGCTTCTATACTTAGCAGTGCTCCGTTGGCCTCACAAAGACCTGTGGGTCCCTATTGTGGCCAGTGCCTACTGCCTCACTGTAGCTCTCCTGACTTCTATTTCATCTCTATTTGTGAGTGTTCTCCAGAGAATTACATTTGAAGATTCACTATTCGATATAATTCTTTCAGATAAAATTTTGAAGTGATTGTAAAGATGTGAACAGATAGAACACAACAAATATCTTCAGTTAATAAAGACAATGAAAGAATGCCTTCCATGATTTCGTGGAAACTTTGTAAGAAACTCTTTTTTGTGTGATATTTAGTATTTTTGGAGAATATTTTCCAATTTCATATTTATAAATCTGCATATAATAAGGGACATTATATTTTATATTTTGAAAATAAGATAAAAGAAATTATTTCAATTGCCTCTGTGTGGAATTTGTTTAGTTGACAATACTTTTTGAACCCAAATTGACAGACAAATTTCAATTTTCACTGAGTAAACTTAATATATTCAGTGTTAAAATATGTTTTTTTCTGAATAATTTTCAAATAGTATCTTTATTTTGTGATGTCTTCCTTATTTGTTAAGTCACTAAAATATAGCATGATTTGCTCCAGATCACAATATTTATTAACACCTTGTGAATTGGTTTTGATAGATAGTGATTATCATTTTATTATGATAATGTGCTACAACTTTCAGAATGTGAAAGTCTGATTTATGAAAATTGTTACATATTTTTAAAAGCTTATTACTGGACATTTCCTGCTCATCTTGTCCTATCACGGTAGATTTATTTAAATGAATAATAATTCCCTCTTGACAGTTCTATTTTGAAGAAAACCCATTGAATCTTTTTAATAAACATAAAATTAATATTTTCATTACTAATGCCAAAAATGTGTATTCATTTTTGGAAGAAGGGTAATACTATCGTTAGTTAAGTGAGAATCCATTAACCTAGTGGCCATCATATAAATATAATTAGTCTATTATAAAAAGAAATGGTAAGATTAAGTCTGTAATTTCCTTGAAGGTTATTAATAGAAGAAATTATTTATTACTGTCAAGAAAATAAATACTAAAACACTTAAGAAATCAGTAATAATGGCATATCATTATTGATGTTTGTTTGATAGAATAAACTGTGCTCACAACATCTATAGAGGTCCTCCTTTCAATTAGCTTTGCTTAAATGAAAATATCCCACTTAATTAAATTCAGTGGTTACTAAAATTGTTCATTTGTGATCACAACAAACCTGTAATTATTTTCTAAGAAAAATGTTTGCTTTGTCCTCAGTTCCTTCCTCAATTTGCATCCCTTACAGATGACTTTGGAAGCAAAGTCTTCAATGTCAAAACTTAGTTTGTCTTCTTGTCATCTAGTATCATAGTCTATTTTGGGAAAATGCTATTATTCAACCCATAGCTGTAAAACTTTGTGAGTTAATTTATCTTTATGTTTAACATTAAAGGATGATTACTGAAAGATTTGTTATGATTTCATTCTGGGTACTAACTCCAGTGGTTTTCTTGCTTGATGTGTTTGAGGGATAGAATTTTTTCTGATTAGTTACAGTTTAATTCAGTGAAATGGACCCCCAAAGTAGACAGGATTGATGTCTGTGTTGGATGCAAAACGTGCATATTCCTTGCAAGGTCAGAATCACTCTCGGTGTGCCATGTGCTTCTCCGGAAGTCCAGGAAGGATGAAGACCTATTAACCAGCAGGTCATGGGCTTTGACTCAGCCACAGGAAAACCTAAATTTGTTTAGCTATATAGTATAGGAAAATATTTTAGCAATTAAAGAGTTATTTTTTAAAATTAACAAGATTAATTCCCCTGAATTTGGCACAATATTTTAAATTTCCTTAAAATACCTGCTATAAATTTTTATTATTATTTTACAGTTACTAGTGTTTTAATCAGTTAAACCTACTTTCTTATTGAAACACTTTATTCAGCTTCTTGTTGCTATCTTAAAGCAAAGAATATAAGCAGAATTGAATTAATTTCTATTTTTTGTTTTAAAAAATCACTGTAATTAATATCTATATTACCTTTTCTCGTTTATGAGGATATTTAAAAAGAAACTTGGAACAACTTAATTAAAACTTCTTTCCAAATTATTTAAAAAGCTTACAGCACATGTGATTCTAACTTTTACCTAATGCATTACGGCTTTTCCATTGCTACCCTGAGCTGAGGCAGTCAAGGAAGATTAGTTTATTTGGGTCTATGGTTTTAGGGAGGGGGTGACTAAGAGCAGGAGGGGGGTGACTAATAGCAGGAGGGAAAAGACAATGAGAGGCCACAGCAGGAGTCTCAGAAGAAGCACATCTCTAATTATAGCAGGAAACTAAAATAGCAAACTGAAAGGGGGTGAAGCTATGAACTCTCAAGCCAACCCAAAGCAATGGACCTCCTCTTGCAGGACTGCACCAACTAAAGACTTCATAGCTCTCCAAAAGCCACTACCAATGGGGACCCAGTGTTCAGCTGTGTTCGTCTATGAGTAGCAGTTAGAAGTCAAACTATCATACGTTAGTAACAATGCTGTTGATTATTTGAGAAATTTTCGTTATGCTTATAGGGACATATTGAATCAGGATAAGTTCCAATCATAGGAATAGACAAATAGTAGTTTAATGTTTTAGGTGATCCAAAATAGGAAAAATTCTATTTATATTTTTTGTTATATGAAACAATTCTTACCATGGAAGATAATTATATTATGATAATTATTTGCTAGCATGCTTACTGAGACCTATAACTCTGAATAAATTCTGGTAAGTAGGATATATATACTATTATAGTTGGTTGATTCACAGACGCATGAAGTAAATTACTCCCTTTGAAACTGGCAGATTCAGTACCTTGTAGGTATACAAAATTCAATAACCTAAATGTAGCTTTGTAGTTATTATATTGTAATAATCATGAATTGGACAGAGTGCATACCTATCTAACCAGAAATTTTAAAGTAAATATATATTAATATTATTTCTTCCCATTTTTAATGTAAAAAGATTGGTATTAGGTAGTAGTACACATTTTTTGCACAGTATTACTTTGTATAAATGATTAATTTTTAAAAAGTAAATCCCAGTTCCTACTGTGATTTTAATTTTTAATTATTTAAATTTTGCAAAATGTGTTAAGGAATTAGGAGAGAAAGCATGGTTTCCACCTGAATAATTGTAGATTATTTGGGAAATACACAACAATGTTGTCTTTAAACATATGGTTACTAAGAGAATTTTCCTCAGTTTAAAAAAATGTAGAATTTAAAGCTGTAGCTTAAGCAATAAACAAGAGAAAAGTTGTTTCATTTTTTTCAAGTAGGAAAAAGTTATAATATTCATAATCGTAGAAGCTATGTTTACTCCATTGGAAAACTCATATATCTTATTTATTAGAGAATTGATTATATACAAGGATTATAAAATTGAGCAAATATTCTATATATAAATAGTTAAAATTTAAAGAGTCAGGGACAAAGAGTTTAGCAGAGACTGAAGGAAAGGCCATTCAGAGACTGCCCCACCTGAGGATCCATCTCATATGCAGACACCAAACCCAAACACTATTGTTGAGGCTAAGAAGTGCTTGTTGACAGGAACTTGATATAGCTGCCTCCTCAGATGCTCTGCCAGAGACTGACAGATATGGGTGCTTGCAGCCAAGCATCAGACTGACCACAAGGACACTGTTGGAGGAGTTAGGGGAAGGACTGAAGGAGCTGAAGTGATTTGCAACCCCATAAGAAGAAGCCAGAACCCCTAGAGCTTCCAAGGAATAAATCACCAACGAAAGAGTACGCATGGAGGGACTCATGACTCCACCTGAATATGAAACAGAAGTTGCCCTTATCTGGCATCAGTGAGGGGCAAGGCCCTTGGTCCTGTGAAGTCTTGGGCCCCAGCAGTAGAAGAATGCTAGGTTGGTGAAGTGGGGGTGGGTGGAAGGGTAGGGAGCACCCTCATATAAACAGCGGGAGGTTCAAGAGATAGAATGTTTGCAGAGGAGAAACCAAGAAGGGGGATAATGTTTGAAATGAAAATGAATAATATAACCAATAATAAAATCAACAAAAGTAAATGAAATTAAAATTAAAACTAAAACCAAAACCAACCAATCCATACCCAAATACTGGATACACATACTGATCAGTATGCCCGCAAATCTCATCAAATGTTATCCACATATTATGGCACAAGGGAAATTTCGGCAGATAAAGGAAACCTGAAAGCACATCTTCATGTTATATGAACACAATAAAGCTGCATATTGACAGTAATATAAAGCTGGATATCAGTAGTGCTAGAAACTGCAGAAAGAACACAAACGTGAAAGTTAAATAATACACCACAGAAAGAAGGATGGATAACATTTTGAAAGAGGGAAGGAAATTAAAGATTCTTAGAATTAATTGAAAGTGAAAACAAACTACATCAAATCTGTGTGAGTTAATTAAGGAAATGCCACAAAAAAAGGAAAGTTCAAAGTATGAGGTGCCTACATATGAAGTGTGTGAGATCTTAGGTTAATAAATCAATGATAGACAAAAAGACTGCGATTAAAATGAAAAAAAAAAACAAAAACAAAAACAAAAACGAATCCCTTCAAATTCACACAGGAAGAACTAATCAAAATAAGGGCTCACTTGTAAACTTCTATATAAGTAATAGTTACAGACTGAGTAGGTCATATTTAAAAATATATGTATGTAACAGAGACATGTCTTCATTTTACAGTAAAAGAGGATGGAATGAGTTTGGAAGAGAGCAAGGAGGGGTATATTGAAGGGTTTGGAGGGAGAAAAGAGAAGAAAAATGCTGTAATTATATTATAATCTCAAAAAATGAAAGAAAACGAAGACTGAAAGGAATTCAACATAGAATTGAATAATATCTACCAAAAATAATGGAAAGACAAGAGATATTTATCTTCAAATTCTAAGAATATTACCATTCTTTAGTTTAATTAACAAAAGGGCAAAGATAGATGATTGGATGTTAAAAGTATTAGAGATTAAAAAGAGACATTATAACAAACACTTGAGAAATTCATAAAACTATAAAGACATAGTTTATATAACATATTAAAAACTTCTAGTACAGAATCCCTTTAAATATGTCCATATATTTAAAAAAATTTGTATGAAGTTACTAAATTGTTGAGGTGATAACGCCTGCCCAACTGTACATCTTTGGCCACCCAAAACCTTCCAGTGCCACAAATGACTTCCGTTTAGTTGTGTTGTTGGCCAGATGTGCCCCATGGAAACCCCAAAACAACTCAGTCTATCTCATGTTCTTCACACATGATGATAATGAATTATTGCTGAATATACAACGTACATATTTCATTGAACTCGGAGGAGTCAAGATGGATCCTAGCTATAGTTATTGTCCATAGTATGATTCGTTATATTAAGAAGTACTCTGTTCATAATGAGAGAAAGAAGGTCATCACAAGCCAAGCTACAAACCTTGCAATCTACAACAGTGACCCGCCTTCTTGATAGACTAGTGCAATGATGGCATAAACAAATGGGATTAACCAAACACTGTCTTATTGGATGTATGGTACACTTCATGAGATAGAACACTATTCGAGTGGTTATGATTGTTAGACTCAATAGGCCACGGAATCTAGGTGGAATCCAAACTTTATTGCTGCATTCTGCTATAGCACCGTCTCATTCAATCATAATCAGAGTAACTTTCTCCTGCAGTAGGTTGGGAATTACCACAGTGACCTAGAACTGGACACTGTGCAGAGACTCAAAAGTAAGAGACTTTTGTGTGACACTCAGTACTAAATGAAATAAAATAGAAATTAAAAATAATAAGATAAAAGGTAAAAGATGGCAGGGGTGGTGGAAAGAATTGACCTGATAGAATATTATGAGATAAGGACCATGCACAGACGCTGGTGAAGACGTTTTCTCTTTGGTGTCTACTTCTGTACATATATTCTACGCTTAAGAGTAGTTGTTTCCACAGTGTAACTCCCTTGGAAAAAGCTAGATATTTAGTTGTAAGTTGTTAATATTTAGAGATTGCTTCTGGGTTAATGATGAGGGGATATGTACAATTTTTTAGGTTCTAGGACCCCATCTTGTGGAGGCCGGTATGGGCCCATTCATAAGTCTGACAATCATGTTGATTCAGAGGGCCTTTTCCTCCTGGTGGTCTCCATACCTCTAAATCTTAAGCCCATTCTGATTACTCTTCCTATATAGGTGTTGTCTTCAGCAATGGGGTCTGCTGTCAGTTTGTGGTAAACAACCTATAATATTGGTGGTAGCCTGGATTGTTTGGTCATTGTCATGGGGCCCATTTGGTCAACAAAACAAATAGGAGTTACCCAGCCCTACAACTACAAGATTCAATAAGTAAGAAGACATGTCTAGTTGGGGCTCTGTTTCTCCCATTATTTGGAGAATTCATTTATTTCCCTTCCGATATGTCTATATTTTAGGAGGCTTCTACTGTATTAGGTTTCCATACGACTTTCCATACTTCTATTCCCTGACATGGCCCTTAGTTTTCAATTGTTTCTCCTGGTACTGCCTCCCTTGTCCTGGTCTTCTATCTCGTTTATCACTTGTTCCTCAGGTTCCATCCATAACTATATGTTCTATTTCCCATCTATCTGCCTCTCTCCCCACTATTCCAGTACTCTATACCAGATCTCTGATGCTGTAACTTGGTTATCATGGAGTTAACAATTAATATCTACATAGAAGCTTACACACACACACACACACACACACACACACACACACACACACACACATACATTTGTCTTTCTGGATTTGGGATACTTTACTCAGGAAAATTTTTTCCAGTTCTATCCATTTGCCTACAACTTTCTTCATGTCATGCTTTTTTTAAAGCTCAGTAATAGTCCATTGTATAAATGTACAAAATTAGGTGTATCCAATTTTCTGTTGAGGAACATCTAGAGTGATTTCAGTTTCTGCATGTTTTGACTACAGTGGCAATAAACATGGTTGAGCAACTGTCCTTGAGGTGGAGTGAAATTGGGTCGATACCCAAGAGTCCTATAGTTGGATCTTGAAGTAGAAGGATATGCATATCACTGAGGAGCAGCTGTGCTGACTTCCATAATGGCTGTACAAGTTTTCATTCCCACTAGTAACTGTTCAGTGTTCACTATAGCCCAAAGCCGTGGCAGCATGAGCTGTTATGATTTCTTAGCCATTCAACATGTATGAGATGGAATCTCAAACTAGTTTTGATTTGCATTTCTCTGATGGCTAAGGATGTTGAACATTTATGTGTTTCTCAGCCATTTAGGTTTCCTTTAACGAGATGTCTTTATTTAGATTAGTATACCATTTTTAATTGAGTTGTTTTCTTGATATTTATTGTTTTTTATTTCTTCATGCATTTTGGAGATTAGTCTTATAGAAGATGTATAGTTGGTAAAAAGGTTTTCTTATTGTGTAGGGTGCCACGTTGTTCAAATGATTATGTCCATTGCAATGTTAAGGTTTTTAGGTTTCATGAGATCCCATTTATTAACTGTTTATTAATTGTTTATTTCAGTTTCTGTGCTAGGGGTTTCTGTTCAGAAAGCTTTTTTTTTATTTTCTTGTATGTACAAATGAGTTTAAGGCTATTCCATGCATTCTCTCCTACCATGTTGCCAATATGTAGTTTTATGCAGGTTTTTAATCCAGTTTGACTTAGGTTTTTGTAGGGTGATATGTATAGATCTATTTGCATGCTTCTATATGCAGACATTCCATGAGAACACCATCACTTGCTGAAGATGCTGCATTTCTTCTAATGTGTATTTACGCCTTCTTTATAAAACAAAACAAAACAAACAAACAAACAGCAAACGCATTCTAAAGCTGTGTAGATTTTTGTTTGGTCTTCAGTTTGATTTCACTTAATATCAACCTATTTTTATTACTATAATTCTGTAGTATAGCAGGAGATTGGAGACAGTAATATCTCCTGCAGTTCTATTATTCATAATATTTTTAGCTATCTTTAGCATGTGTGTGTGTGTTTCAATGTACAGATGAAAACTGTACTTTCTAGATGTGTGAAGAATATGTTGTGATTTACGATTGCATTGAAACTTTAGATTGCTTTTGGTAACTTAACCATTTTTAATATATTAATATTAGCTATCGATGAGTTTGAGAAATGTTTCCATCTTAAAATATTTTCTTCAGTTCTTTATGACTTAAAATTTTTAGCATACATATTTTAAAAACTTAATTTTAAAGCACTTCAAAGAGATTATCTACCATAATCAATTAGGCTTTATCCCAGAGACGCAGTCATACTACTATATACAAAAATCAAGAAACATTCTCCAACGTAGGAGTAAACTAAAGGACTGAAGCCACATAATCAACTTCCTATCTGTATGAAGTCCTTTGTTAAAAATCCAATATTATAAAGTCCTAGAAAACTTAAAAACAGAGCAGATTTAGCTCAAAAATGTAGCAAAGTTAGAATTTATGTATAAGGAACATTTTGCTAAATGAATTAAATCTCAAATAGTTTCTAGTAAAATCTCAAGCAATATGATGCTATCCAGTGCTCCACTTGCTATGATAAAATTGAAGAGATGATGGGACACATAATGAGTCCAAGTATTCTTCTTTCTAGATGATATAGTTATGTAACACCTTCTGAAGATAGCAGACATTCAGTAAAGTATAGGATAAGAAGTAATACACATGCCAGAACACTCTAGAACTGTTCTCTGTACACAGCAGCTGTGGAAGAGCTGTAATGTGCTATGTCTGAATCCAGAGAATATAAAGTAATAGTCTTACCATCTGTGAGATTGTGAGCCACAATAACAGCTAACCTGGGAAGACATGTCCACAGGTGCAATAGTGACAGATTTATATAAACAACCAACAACATTATGATTAGATATAAAGACGACACTTTACAAAAACTATTTTATGTGAGGGTGTGTGTGTGTGTGTGTGTGTGTGTGTGTGCGTGCACTCACATGTGCGTGAATGCATGCGCATTTGTGTGCATATGTGTAGAAATGCCTACATATGCCAGAGTGTCAGGCCTCCTGGTATTGGAGTTAATGGCAGTTGTGAACCACATAGTATGGGTATTAGAAACTGAACTTTGTCTTCTGCAGGAGCTGTATACGCTGTTAGCTCTCAGAAACCTTTCTTCAGCATCATTAATTGCTATTCTTATATTCATTTAACATAATACACATTAGACAGACAGACTGTGGCTAAGCGTATAATCTAGCATTTACTAGCACTAGCACACCATCCATACATAAATCATGAAATATTAAAACTTTAAAAAAAAGGTTTGGACTTATTTCATCTAATACTAATATTGGGTATTAATTATTAATTTCAAATAATAGTATAGGTTGACCCACTCATAAAGTTTTCATTATTAAACACTATACCAAAACATAATTCCATTTGCAACTGTGGTAAAATACAGTGTTTTAAAACTGATTATGCATGTTTTAGAGGTTGTGCATCCCATGTGTCAAAGCACAGCTTGATGGTTTGAACATTTGGTATTGAATCTTTTGGTTGAATGAGAATTCTTTTCTCTGGCAGATTCTATGTCTCCACTTTTCTGCTCTTTTCTCCACTTTTAAAGAGTACATTGATTTCCAATCTCAGTGCTTTGAATTTATCTGGAATTATTCATGCCAATTGATGCATATTTTTCAGCCTTCCTGAAGTTATGTGATAGATAAAAAGAATGATATAAAGTCAGCCAGGTCTTTGTCCTTTGTCTCACAATTTAAGAGTAAGAATTTATAGTGTCTCTACGACATAGTGGAATATTACTTCCCTTGGTCACAGTGCTAGATCACTCATTTTTCATTTCCCACATATCAACAGAATTTTTCACTTCAAGGCAACTGTATTCTCCATCTCATGAAGACTTTGTCCATTTCTTGAATTTTCATGTCATACTTCTTAGCAGACATTAAAAGAAAATGTTTAACCTAGAAGCTATATTTTCATTATTATTGGTTATTTTATTTATTGATATTTCAAATATTATCCCCCTTCTCAGTTTCCCCTCCACAAACCCCATCCCCCCCTTCCCCCTGCCTCTTATGAGGGTGCCTCCCCAACCACCTGCTCCTGCCTCAGTGCCCTAGCATTCCCCTACCCTGGGTCATCAAGCCTACAAAGAAACAAGAGCCTCAGCTCCCAGTGATGCCCAGTAAGGAAATCCTCTGTTACATATCCAGCTGGAACCATGGGTCCCTAATGTGTACTCTTTTGTTGGTGGCTTAGTCCCTGGGAACTTTGGGGTTTTGGTTGGTTGATATTGTTGTTTTTTCTATATTGTTCTTTCTTGCAAAGCCCTTCAGCTCCTTCAGTCCTTGCCTTAACTCCTCCAGGGTTCCTGCTCTCAGTCTGATGATTAGCTGCACATCTGTACTGGTCAGGATCTGTCAGAGCCTCTCAGGAGACAGCTACATAAAATTTTTTTTCTTGAGAATTGTTTGTAGAAATATGTATACACTTTCAAACATTAGGGGAAAAGTAGAAGTCTGATATTAGAAGAGAGAACTCTGAATTTCCAAAAAAAGACTGCAGTCTACAGAGTTACTGTCAGACACTAATGTTCTGCCTTCACTGTACGATGGTCTTGAAGTCCTTTAAGATTAATATCTGCTTTGAGCCTTAGTTTCTTACCTTCCATCTATTTGCTTAAACCCATCTTCTTTGAGGGAGAGATGATCATTTATCTGGCTCCTTCACAATCTAGTGATTCATATTTAGCAGTTGACACTTTGAAAGAAACACGCTTTCCTTTGCTAAATGCTTTTGAGTATTTAGTGAAGTAGAGAAATTATTTTCTGTACTTTTCTTATAGTATTTCATTTTCACAGAAACTATCATCTCAGTACAATAGTTAAAACATTTTGTGAAATACACACACACACACACACACACACACACACACACACACACACCCCAGTTCACTGTTAAGTTTATATTTTAAGTAGAAGTTTGCATTGACCTATTATTTATCAATTAGTCAGTAGAATACATAGTCTGTAAATCCCATTTCTCAGAAGCAATGATCATTGTTTGTGAGTTAGGTAGGACTGTTATTGAAGTTAGAAACATAGAATCATATAACCGTTTTCTTATATCTGATCTTTTAAATTGTGTGTATATGTGAATTTTCTTGTGTTTATTGTGCATATGGAGGCCACAGGACAACTT